>NC_045960.1:109146407-109323635 GCF_010909765.2 Amblyraja radiata | reverse complement strand
GGGTCTCTTCAATACCCCGCAACACTGCTCTCTCTCCCCATCCCCCCACTCGGAACAAGGGCAGAGTCCCCCTAGTCCTCACCTTCTGTCTGGGTTCTTATCTGTTGCAATCTTGAGATTACAGCTGCTCTTTGTCACTGTGTTTAGCAGGCATGTCTCTCAAAGGTTGAGGAATGACCTATTGTAACACGTAGACCCCATCAATTCTCCCTACAGCGACAT
This sequence comes from Amblyraja radiata, assembly GCF_010909765.2. NCBI lineage: Eukaryota > Metazoa > Chordata > Chondrichthyes > Rajiformes > Rajidae > Amblyraja > Amblyraja radiata. The sequence goes on along the minus strand of NC_045960.1, from coordinate 109,323,413 downwards.
TGACATTGATGGGTTCTATTTTGTTAGATATATGGGAAGTTTTACAAAACAACAAGAAATGTTAACTCGGGGAAGATAAAGATGGAAGATTACAGAGAATTGATCACTGCTGATTATTTAGCTCCACGAGTAACCATTGTCTCATGAAGATATAAAAATGCTATAGGTACTAGGAATTGTTGAAACAAGTTTGGGTTTCTCAGACTGTTTCACAATGCGCATTGATAAAGCCTCCAATAACACCGGCATGTTCGATAGAACGCAACCACTGATCTACGAGCTGTTTTTAATTTGTTTCTGTGACTACTGAGTCAAATCAGATAAAGGTACGGGTATGACACAAAATAGAACAAAATTCCCTCCAACTCCATATTTTATGTTTGGCCATCAGAGCACAAGGAAAATATTCAATCCCACTGGTTCCTATAAAGATAGGCCGCAAACAGATCTCCGTTGTTGGGTAATCCAACGATACTTGGACGTCAGGCCCTGAACAGAAACATCTGAAGTGGAATCTCGTACGTATAATAATAAACCGTTTTGTTAATTCCGTGTAGTACTCCAAGATAAACCTTGACATTTGGAAACTGGGACACGAGTTAAACTGGTGATGAACGGATGTTATCCTTATATTAGCACAGTCATAGAAAGAATCATGAGTGCTTGCTTTGTGCCTTTGGATAGATGTGTTGGCATCCGTGATCTGTGAGAGATGCATAGAAAATATATGCAGAAGCAGGCCATGTGGCCCTTCGAGCCATTCAATGTGATCATGGCTGATCATCCACAATCGGTACCCTATTCCTGCCATTCTTCCTATATCCCTTGATTTCGCTAGCCCTAAGAGCTCTATCAAACTCTCTTTGAATGCATCCAGTGAATCGGCCTGCACCACCTTCTGAGGCAGAGAATTCCACAAATTCACAACTCTCGGGGTGAAAAGGTTTTTCCTCATTTCAGTTCTAAATGGCCTACCCCTTTTTCTTAAACTGTGACCCACCCCCCCCCCCCCCCCCCCCCCCCCCCAGTTCTGAACTCCTCAACATCGGGAACATGTTTCCTGCATCTAGACTGTCCAATCCCTTAATAATTTTATATGTTTCTATAAGATTCCCTCTCATCCTTCTAAATTCCAGTGAAGACAAGCCCCGTCGTTCCACTCTTTTATCATATGACAGTCCCGCCATCCCGGGAATTAACCTGGTGAACCTACGCTGCACTCCCTTAATAGCAAGAATGTCCTTCCTCAAATTAGGAAACCAAAACTGCACTGCAAGATGACTGTGCAGTTTTGAAGTTTTGTTTGGAGAGGGAAAGTTTCGTAGGTTCACCAGGTTAATTCCCGGGATGGCGGGACTGACATATAATGAAAGAATGGGTCGACTGGGCTTATATTCACTGGAATTTAGAATGAGGGGATACATAGAAAATAGGTGCGGGAGTAGGCCATTCGGCCCTTCGAGCCTGCACCGCCATTCAATATGATCATGGCTGATACGTCCAAATCAGTATCCTGTACCTGCCTTCTCTCCATACCCCCTGATCCCTTTAGCCACAAGGACCACATCTAACTCCCTCTTAAATATAGCCAATGAACTGGTCCTCGACTACCTTCTGTGGCAGAGAATTCCACAGATTCACCATTCTCTGTGTTAAAAAAGATTTTTTCATCTCGGTCCTAAAAGACATTCCCTTTATCCTTAAACTGTGACCCCTTGTTCTGGACTTCCCCAACATCGGGAATAATCTTCCTGCATCTAGCCTGTCCAACCCCTTAAGAATTTTGTAAGTTGCTATAAGATCCCCCCTCAATCTAGCGTGTACAAGCCGAGTCTATCCAGTCTTTTTTCATATGAAAGTCCTGCCATCCCAGGAATCAGTCTGGTGAACCTTCTCTGTACTCCCTCTATAGCAAGAATGTCTTTCCTCAGATTAGGAAGACCAAAACTGCACGCAATACTCCAGGTGTGGTCTCACCAAGACCCTGTACAACTGCAGTAGAACCTCCCTGCTCTTATACTCAAATCCTCTTGCTATGAATGCCAACATACCATTCGCTTTCTTCACTGCCTGCTGCACCTGCATGCCTACTTTCAATGACTGGTGTACCATGACACCCAGGTCTCGTTGCATCTCCCCTTTTCGTAATCGGCCACCATCTTATAGAAACATAGCCTGTCCAATTCTTAAGGAATTGGACAGGCTAGATGCAGGTAAAAATGTTCCCCATGTTGGGGGAGTCCAGAACCAGGGATCACAGTTTGAGAATGAGTTGGCCATTTAGGACTGAGATGAGGAAAAACTTCTTCACCCAGAGAGTTGTGAATCTGGAATTCTCTTCCACAGGAGGCAGTGGAGGCCAATTCACTGGATGTTTTCAAGAGAGAGTTAAGGGCCTGTCCCACTTGGGCCGTCATTTATGCGACAGGCGGGTAGTGATGGTCGCGAGACGGTCGCACGCATCATCGTGCGTCAGCACAGCTGTCTGGAGCGCGTGACGTCATTTGAAGATAGAAACAAAATGCAGGAGTAACTCAGCGGGACCGGCAGCATCTCTGGAGAGAAGGAATGGGTGACGTTTCAGGTCGAGACTCTTCTTCAGACTGTCATATGAGGAAAGATTGAAAAGACTAGGCTTGTATTTACTGGAGGGGGTATCTTATAGAAACATAAAATTATAAAAGGACTGGACAAGTTAGATGCAGGAAAAATTTCCCAATGTTGGGCGAGTCCAGAACCAGGGGCCACAGTCTTAGAATAAAGGGGAGGCCATTTAAGACTGAGGTGAGAAAAACTTTTTTCACCCAGAGAGTTGTGAATTTGTGGAATTCCCTGCCACAGAGGGCAGTGGAGGCCAAGTCACTGGATGGATTTAAGAGAGAGTTAGATAGAGCTCTAGGGGCTAGTGGAATCAAGGGATATGGGGAGAAGGCAGGCACGGGTTATTGATTGGGGACGATCAGCCATGATCACAATGAATGGCGGTGCTGGCTCGAAGGGCCGAATGGCCTCCTCCTGCACCTATTTTCTATGTAAACTCAATAAATTGCAAGTTCACACTTCCCATTTCCCACATGGTAAATTATTTAGCTTAAATAAAAACAGAAAATACTGTAAACACTAAGCGGGTCAGGCATTATCTGCGGAAGGAGAAACGGTTAACATTTCTGGTTCAAGGCCTTTTGTTAGGGAAAAGAGAAAACATTAACATCATCAGCATTCAATCATGGCTGATCTATTTTCCCTATCTCAGCCCCCTCGTGTTGCTGAAGGGTATGTTATGGTTTGCGTAAATATCTCCAGCTTTTCGGGGTCTTGTATGGCTAGTGGATATCGATCGATATATCAATGGATACTTTTAAAGCAGAGAAAGATAGATTCTTGATTAGTACTGGTGTCAGAGGTCATGGGGAGAAGGCAGGAGAATGGGGTTAGGAGGGAGAGATAGATCAGCCATCATTAAATGGCGGAGTAGAGTTGATGGGCCGAATGGACTAATTCTGCTCCTATCACCATGAACGTATGTGGCTGTCCAATGTTCCTATACCTAAAACAACCAATGCTGAAGAAAGGTCCCGACCCAAAACGTTGTCTGTCCATTCCCTCCCCAGATGCCGCCTGACCCATTAAGTTCCTCCAGCACTTGGTCTCATGCTCTCTTCTCTTCCTGCACCTCGAGTTTAGTTTAGAGATACAGCGTAGAAACAGGCCCATCGACCCACCGAGTCCACATTGTCCAGCGATCATCCATACAATAGTTCTATTCCACTTCTTCTTGCGAATGAAACATAAACCAAAGGAACAGTTAGATCTCAAGCCAGATTGTTGTCTCTGTTGGTGTCAATGTCTGCCAGGCCCTGACACAGCTCCATTTGGTGGGTGGTGAACCACACACTAGGTGCTGAGGGAATGGAGCTGCTGGGCTTGTTCACTCTGGAGTTTAGAAGGATGAGAGGATGAGAGATCTCATTGAAACATATAAGATTGTTAAGGGCTTGGACACGCTATTCCCGATGTTGGGGGAGTCCAGAACCAGGGGCCATAGTTTAAGAATAAGGAGTAAGCCATTTAGAACGGAGACTAGGAAACACTTTTTTTTCACAGAGAGTTGTGAGTCTGTGGAAGTCTCTGCCTCAGAGGGCGGTGGAGGCAGGTTCTCTGGATACTTTCAAGAGAGAGCTAGACAGGGCTCTGAAAAATGGTGGAGTCAGGGGATATGGGGAGAAGGCAGGAATGGGGTACTGATTGGGGATGATCAGCCGTGATCACATTGAATGGCGGTGCTGGTTCGAAGGGCCGAATGGCCTCCTCCTGCACCTATTGTCTATTGATTAGGTACATTTTACGGAAGCCAATCAGCCTACAAAACCGCAGGGCTTTGGAGTGTGGGAGTAAACCGGAGCACCCGGAGGAAACCCAGCCAGTCACAGGGAGAACGTGCAAACTCTGCACAGACAGCACCCGTAGTCAGGATCGAACCTGGGTCTCTGGCGCTGTAGGGCAGCAACTCTCTCCTAAGGACTGCGCTGTGAAACATTGTCCTTTGTACTTTCAATGTCAAATCTGAATTTAAAAAAAACCTTCCTTAATTTAAAAGTAGTCATGATAAAGTTGATGTATTATCTTAATCTGCAAATTCTGACACATAATTAGACGCTGAGTTCTGAGCATCTGCCTAATATTTCATTCTCTGGGCTTTTGAGTAAAGGATGATTATTTTTTTGCTGCCTTTTTCAATTAAACCTCAGCTGCTGATGGCATAATTTTTCCAGTCTAATGCTCGTCGCTACAACTTCACAAAGAAGGAACAAAGCTGTGCATTTTAAATACCACAGGATTAATGAATTAGTATTGCCAACCAAATCACACTCCATCCATGTGCTGCAGTAGTTGCTAGTGAAAATGAAGACTACATCTTACGAATAATTGAGTTTAGTTTGAATTGAGTTTAGTTCATTGTCACACGGACTGAGGTACAGTGAAAAGCAATGAGAACACTTTTTCTCACAGAGAGTGGTGAGTCTGTGGAATTCTCTGCCTCAGAGGGCGGTGGATGCCGGTTCTCTGGATACTTTCAAGACAATAGACAATAGGTGCAGGAGTAGGCCATTCGAGCCAGCACCGCCATTCAATATGATCATGCCTGATCATCCCCAATCATGCCTTCTCCCCATATCCCCTGACTCTGCTATTTTTAAGAGCCCTATCTAGCTCTCTCTAGAGAACCGGCCTCCACCGTCCTCTGAGGCAGAGAATTCAACAGACTCACCACTCTCTGTGAGAAAAAGTGTTTCCTCGTCTCCGTTCTAAATGGCTTACTCCTTATTGTTAAACTGTGGCCCCCGGTTCTGGACTCCCCTAACATCGGGAACATGTTTCCTGCCTCTAGCGTGTCCAAGCCCTTAACAATCTTATATGTTTCAATGAGATACCCTCTCATCCTTCTAAACTCCAGAGTGTACAAGCCAATAGACAATAGGTGCAGGAGTAGGCCATTCAGCCCTTCGAGCCAGCACCGCCATTCAATGTGATCATGGCTGATCATCCCCAATCAGTACCCCGTTCCTGCCTTCTCCCCATATCCCATTACTCCACTATTTTTAAGAGCCCTATCTAGCTCTCTCTTGAAAGCATCCAGAGAACCTGCCTCCACCGCCCTCTGAAGCAGAGAATTCCACAGACTCCACAGACTCACCACTCTCTGTGAGAAAAAGCCCAGCCGCTCCATTCTCTCAGCATATGACAGTCCCGTCATCCCAGGAATTAACCTTGTAAACCTACGGTGCACTCCCTCAATAGCAAGAATACCCTTCCTCTTAAAATGGGAACAATACTGCATACAATACTCCAAGTGTGGTCTCACTAGGGCTCTGTACAACTGCAGAAGGAGAGCTAGATAGGTCCCCTAAAGATAGTGGAGACAGGGTATAAGGGAAGAAGGCAGAAACGGGGTACTGATTGGGGATGATCAGCTATGATCACATTGAATGGCGGTGCTGGCTCGAAGGGCCGAATGGCCTACTCCTGCACCTATTGTCTATGATTGTCCGAGAGTCTCCATTGAGGTAGATAGTAGTTCAGCACTGCTCTCTGGTTGCTGGTAGGATGGTTCAGTTGCCTGATAACAGCTGGGAAGAAACTGTCCCTGAATCTGGAGGTGTGCGTTTTCACACTTCTGTACCTTTGTTCCGATGGGAGAGGGGAGAAGAGGGAGTGCGACTCGTCCTTGATTATGCTGCTGGCCTTGCCGAGGCAGCGTGAGGTGTAAATGGAGTCAGTGGAAGGGAGGTTGGTTTGTGTGATGGTCTGGGCTGCGTCCACGATTCGATGCAATTTCTTGCGGTCTTGGATGGAGCTGTTCCCAAACCGTGCTGTGATGCATCTGGATAAAATGCTTTCTAAAGGTGCATCTGTAGAAGTTGGTGAGAGTTGTAGGGGACATGCCGAACTTCCTAAGCCTTCTAAGGAAGTAGAAGAATAGAATTCAGAGGTTTAAATCCAGTCAAGTCAACTTTATTTGTCTCATACACATACAAGATGTGCAGTGAAATGAAAGTGACAATGCCTGCAGATTGTGCAAAAACTACAGAACAACAGAACAGAACCTGTATTTACATGTTAGAAAAATAAAAAGACACAACACAACAGTAAGTTAGTCCCTGGTGAGATCGGAGTTTACAGTCCTGATGGCCTGTGGGAAGAAACTCCGTCTCGCCCTCTCTGTTTTCACAGCATGACAACGGAGGCGTTTGCCTGACCGTAGCAGCTGGAACAGTCCGTTGCTGGGGTGGAAGGGGTCCCCCATAATGTTGCTGGCTCTGGATCTGCACCTCCCGGTGTATAGTTCCTGCAGGGGGGCGAGTGTAGTTCCCATGGTGCGTTCGGCCGAACGCACTACTCTCTGCAGAGCCTTCCTGTCCTGGGCAGAGCTGTTCCCAAACCAGATAGAGATGTTTCCGGTCAGGATGCTTTCTACAGCATCAGAGTAGAAGGATTGAAGGATCCTCAGAGAGACTGAATTTTCTCAGCTGCCTGAGGTGGTAAAGGCGCTGCCTTGCCTTAGTCGCCAGTGTGGAAGTGTGTGTTGTCCACGTCAGATCCTCTGTGATGTGGACTCCCAGGTATTTAAAGCAGCTCGCCCTATCCACAGTATCCCCATTTATCTCCAGTGGAGTGTACGTCCTCGGATGATGTGCCCTCCTAAAGTCCACAATCAGCTCCTTAGTTTTTATGACATTCAAGAGGAGGCTGTTGTCCTGACACCAGAGTGCCAGATCAGCCACCTCCTCCCGGTAGGCCTTCTCATCGTTGTCTGAGATCAGGCCCACCACCACAGTGTCATCAGCAAACTTGATGATGGAGTTGGAGCTGAAACTGGCCACACAGTCATGTGTGTACAGGGAGTACAATAGGGGGCTGAGAACGCAACCCTGGGGGGATCCTGTGTTCAGGGTGAAGGGGTTGGATGTATTTCCTCCCCATCTTGACCACCTGGGGCCTGGCGGTGAGAAAGTCCAGGACCCAGGCACACAGGGGAGTTTTCAGCCCCAGTTCCAGCAGCTTCTCGACCAGTCTGGTGGGGACTATCGTGTTGAAGGCTGAACTGTAGTCTATGAACAGCATCCTCACGTAGCCCCCCTTCTGCCTGTCGAGGTGAGAGAGAGTGTTGTGCAGAACCTGGGAGACCGCATCGTCCATGGATCTGTTCGGACGGTATGCGAACTGTAACGGGTCCATGGTGTGAGGGAGGAAAGCGCAGATGTAGTTCTTGATCAGCCTCTCGAAGCATTTCATGACTATGGAGGTGAGGGCCACCGGTCGGTAGTCATTCAAGCAAGCTGGGGAGGCATTCCTTGGCACTGGTACAATGGTGGATCTCTTGAAGCAGGCAGGGACCACGGACTTGGACAGGGGGAGGTTGAATATTGTGGTGAGCACAGGAGCAAGCTGAGTAGCACAAGAGTTTAGTACTCGGCCAGATATAATATGGAGTGCTTGTCATCTTAGGATTGACGTAATTGAAAAGGTCACTGTGCTGGAGTAACTCAGCGGGTCAGGCAGCATCTGTGGAGAACATGGATAGGTGACGTTTCACAGAGTGCTGGAGTAACTCAGCGGGTCAGGCAGCATCTGTGGAGAACATGGATAGGTGACGTTTCACAGAGTGCTGGAGTAACTCAGCGGGTCAATAGACAATAGGTGCAGGAGTAGGCCATTCGGCCTTTCGAGCCAGCACCGCCATTCAATGTGATCATGGCTGATCATCCCCAGTCAGTACCCCGTTCCTGCCTTCTCCCCATATCTCCTGGTTCCGGTCAGGCAGCATCTCTGGAGAATATGGATAGGGACCCTTCAGACTGATGGAAAAGATGATCAGGTTATTCATGGATTGAGAGATAGTGTTTTATTGTCATTCATCCCTAAGCACTCGCACTCGCACTCACTCTCGCACTCGCACTCGCACTCACTCTCGCACTCGCACTCACTCTCGCACTCGCACTCTCACTCTCACTCTCACTCTCACACTCGTACTCGCACTCGCACTCACACTCTCACTCTCTCACACTCACTCTCACTCTCACACTCGCACTCACACTCGCACTCACACTCTCACTCTCTCACACTCACTCTCACTCTCACACTCACACTCGCACTCTCACTCACACTCGCATTCACACTCACACTCTCACTCTCACACTCGTACTCACACTCGCACTCACACTCGCACTCGCACTCACACTCTCTCTCTCACACTCACTCTCACACTCACTCGCACTCACACTCTCACTCGCACACACACACCGCACACACACACACCCGTACACACACACTCACACACACACACACACACACACACACCACACACACACACACACACTCACACACACACACACACACACTCACACACCACACACACACACACACACACCACACACACCGCACACAATCACAAATCACATGCCACACGTCCCAAGTCTACCGAGTTCGGAGCTTAATTGAAGGTTGTAGTGTTTAATATTTGGTCATTTGGTGCCATTTTCAAAGTCTAGTCCACAGTCTAGGTTGTATGGAGCGTTGCCTGATGCAAGCGAGCCCCAGGCTGCTGCAGGCCCTCCAGCTGTTGCCTTCGTCTGTCCCACTCCTCGCCCGCCCACCTTTGTGCCTGGGGGGGGGGGTTCACTTTTCTACCAGCCCTTGCTCCTGGCTCCCTCCTCTCGGTTCTCGGTCTTTGGGGGAGGAGCAGAGACCGGGCTCGGGGGGTCGAAGGGCCTGTTGGCTCGCAGTATTGCTAAAGTTTTAAAAAAAAATCTTAAAGGGCCTGTCCCACTTTGCGATATTTTCGGTGACTGCGAACGTCAGCGGCTGACGCCCGTAGTCGCCCTAAAAACCGTCAAGTTGTACGACACTCCACGTCACCGTCACGTCAAGCTACGACACTCTGTGTCACCCGCCTTCACAACACAAGAAGGTTACACCGAAGTATAATAACCACATTGGAAATGAACGTATCTACAATAAATCTAAGGATCAATAACTTTTTAAGAAATAAATTGTTTATTTAGCGTCAGCATCGCCGGGGGTCACCTGCAGGACAGCGACCGTCAGCGTCCGTCAGCGTGTGACAGGCCACACGACATGATGACACCCAGATGTCGCCTGATGATGTTGAACATTCCAAAATCCAGGGGGCGGCAGGGAGACACCGCGCGTCACTACACGCGTCACCCCGCGTCACGCCCCGACCACGCACGCTGTCGCCGAAATTGTCGCCCAAGTGGGACAGGCCCTATTGTTGCAACTTACCAATGGAACACTAATACATTACTAATGCATGAAGCGAGTGCACCATTTAATCAGGAGTTTAGAACATTTTTACGAGGTTGTAATGTGGCAGAACATTTAATTAATCATTTAATTAATCATTGGGGCATTTGATTGTGACATATCATGACATCCAGGAATGCTGCATCAGTTTTACTGCACTGTGTGATCATGCAGAATGACTGCACTGGGACCATACAGAATAGTCAGGAACGCATCCTTTTCTGCAGAGACTCCAGTTTATTGTGTCTATCTTTGGTGTAAACTAGCATCTGCAGTTCCTTCCTACACATCTTAGCATTAATTTCTGGCCAGGGAGGCTGGGTGGTGCAACTGGTAGAGCTGCTGCCTCACAGCTCTGGAGGCCTAAAGATGTGCAGGTTTGGGGGATAATTGGCTGGGTAAAATTGTAAATTGTCCCTAGTGTGTGTGGATCGCTGGTCGGCGCAGACCCGGTGAGCTGAATGGCCTGTTTCCGCACTGTATCTCAAAACTAAAACCCAAACTAAACCAATGTTCGCTCCTGACCTCGGGTGCTGTCTGCGTGGAGTTAGCACGTTCTCCTGAGTTTTGTCCGGGTACTCCGGTTCCCTCCCGCTTCCTCAGGACGTGCGGGTTTGTAGTTTAATTGGCCTCTGTAAATTGCCCCCTGGTGTATACGGACTGGATACGTTAAGGGCCTGTCCCACTTACGCGATTTTATTCGGCGACTGCCGGCACCCGTCATAGTCGCAGCAGCTCGCTGAGAATTTTCAACGTTGAAAATCCAGCGGCGACCACAAAAAGGTACGAATCTTTGTGTCCTCGAATCCCCACGACCATACAGGCGACATGTCGCGGGGTGACGCCTGTTTGGTCGCGAGTAGTCGCCCAAAGAGTCGTGCCTTTTTCTGGTCGCCGCTGGAATTTCAACGTTGAAATTTTTTGCCGACCTGCTGCGACTATGACGGGTGCCGGCAATCGCCAAAAAAAAAATCGCGTAAGTGGGACAGGCACTTAAGTGGACTAACGTTGAACTAGTGTGCATGGGCGATCGATGGTCGGCATGAATTCAGAGGGCCGAAGGGCCTGTCCCTATGTTGTATCTTTCGATCAATATAACCTCAGTGTCACCTGACCTAAAGTACTGTGTGTCATTTTAGACTATCCTAAACAGCATATTTAAGAATTTGGTAATGAAAATTTACCTGAGGATTCATCCGATGCGGAACTGTCAAAGGGGAGGCCATTTAAGACTGAGGTGAGAAAAAACATTTTCACCCAGAGAGTTGTGAATTTGTGGAATTCCCTGCCACAGAGGGCAGTGGAGGCCAAGTCACTGGATGGATTTAAGAGAGAGTTAGATAGAGCTCTAGGGGCTAGTGGAGTCAAGGGATATGGGGAGAAGGCAGGCACGGGTTATTGATAGCTTGATAGTTATACGATCAGCCATGATCACAATGAATGGCGGTGCTGGCTCGAAGTGCCGAATGGCTTCCTCCTGCACCCTATTTTCTATGTTTCTAAGTCACATGAGGAGAGATTAAACAGTCTACGACTTAGTATTGTGGTTCCTGATTTATTGAATTACGCTAAAGTTGGAGGTTTTGATAGTGAAGATCGCTGTCAAAAATTGACGCAGAATCTTGATTGGTTGGCAAGTGGGATGAGGAATGGTTGATGGAATTTAATACAGAGAAACGTGAGGTGTTGCATTTTGGAAAGTCTAACATGGGCAGGACCAACACAGTGAATAGGAGGGCACTGGAGACTGTTGTAGAGCAGAAGGGTCTAGGCGTGCATAGTCCCTTGAAGGTGATGTCCAGGTAGAGTGGTGGGTGTGTGGAACGAGCTGCTGGAGGAGGTAGTTAAGGATAGGCATGGATAGGACAGGTTTAGAGGGATATGGGGCAAACGCAGGCAGGTGGGACTCGTGTAGCTGAGATTTGTTGGTTGATGTGGGTATGTTGGGCTAAAGGGCCTGTTTCCACACTGTATCACTATAACTATGAATGATTTTGATTATTATATGTATCTGTGTGTAATGGCCTGTTAAGGTGTTTGTTCCTGTCATTGTTCATGTTGGGGCATATGACAATTGATTCTCTAACTTCAGATTGCCCTTCTTTTCTCTCTCCATCCCCTTCTGCTTCCCAGTTGGCAGTCATTTATGCGACAGGTCGGTAGTGACTGACACGTGACGGTCGGGCGCATCATCATGCGCCCGCACAGCCGCCTGGAGCGCGTGACGTCATTTGAAGATATTTAATCTTATTTATATTCAGTCTGAAGAAGAGTCTCGACCCGAAACGTCACCCATTGCTTCTCTCCAGAGATGCTGCCGGTCCCGCTGAGTTACTCCTGCATTTTGTGTCTGTCTCCAATCGTCTTGGCCCCGCTCTGGGAGTAGAAGTGGGGGCGGATCCGGACCGCAACGGCCGTGAGCCCCAGGCCGAGCTCGGCGATCGTTTGCCTGATTCTGCTGCTGTTGGAGGTGAGACGTTGCGTCGCACCAGGGTCTTGGGCCTGTCCCACTTTGGCCGTCAGTTACGCGATAGGCCGTTGGCGCGCGAAGATTTCGTGCAGGACGAAGTCCACACTCCTCCACGCCACTCCATGCGCCCGTCCCGCGCTACCAACACGCTACCCACACGCTAGCTGGTCGCGTAAATGGTGCGCGAATGACAGCCAAGTGGGACAGGCCCTTTACTGTCTCTGACTGCATTCTATCCCTGTCCCGCCCCCTCCCCTGACCAGTCTGAAAAAGGGTCTCGAAGGGTCACCCATTCCTTTTCTCCAGAGATGCTGCCTCACCCGCTGAGTTACTCCAGCATTTTGTGTCCGCAATTGTTTCTCTTGCCTCTATTATGTAGAGTTGTTAGCAATGAGGCTTGATAACACTGAGACATCTGATAGTTAGAGGACTAGACAAGTTAGATGTAGTGAGGATCTTTCCTCTGGCTATGATACGTGGTGGTCAAGTTGCATCAGGTTAATTGTCTGGTGAGGTATATGTCCAATGAGAAACATGCTTGCAGCAACATCACAGACACCTGGACAACACACATAAACATAGGTTGTACATAAAGTACACAGAAAATCTACAAGATAGTACTGTGTCGTCGGGGATGATCCGGGGTTCGGCAGTGACCACACCGACACTCGCAGTGGGGCGAAGTCACATGATATGTTTCAATTACAGTGGTCACACAGTCCAGGACCACATGGGGGCGATGTCCCTCTCTGTCAGAGTGTATGTGCGGTGGCGTTGGCGATCTCGGGCTTGTGCGGTGGAGGCAGGTTCTCTGGATGCTTTCAAGGGAGAGCTAGATAGGGCTCTTAAAGATAGCGGAGTCAGGGGATATGGGGAGAAGGCAGGAACGGGGTACTGATTGGGGATGATCAGCCATGATCACATTGAATGGCTCAAAGAGCCGAATGGCCTACTCCTGCACCTATTGTCTATTGCCTATAGGAGGCGCTGGCGGGCTCAGGTTTAACCTGGTAGCTCGGCTTTCGGATTGAATTGGGACGGTGCTGGCGGCCTCTGGGTTATCCTGGCAGCTCAGTCTTTGCCTCTGTGTGTGGGCGCAGTCCCTTGTTATCTGTGGGCAGGAAGAGGCACTGTGGCATCTCAGACTTGCCCCGGCCACTCAGTCTTACCTTCAGTAGAGGTGCTGGCTGTCTAGGGCTTCTTCCCGGAAGATCAGTCTTGGCCACATGGTGGCGCTGATGGTCTCTGGTCTGCCCCGGTGGCTCAGTCTTCATCATCCTTAGACTAGCAGCCCACTTTGTGTCCTTTCCTTGCCCTCTTCCTCCCTTCTTCTCTCTTCCACTTTTCTTCAGTCTTTCTGTACTGTTCCCGGTTGCTAAACACTTTAATTCCCCTTCCCAATCCCACACTGACCTTTCTGTCCTGGGTCTCCTCCATTGTCAGAGTGAGGCCAAATGCAAATTGGAGGAACAGCATCTCATATTCCGCTTGGGCAGCTTACAGCCCAGTGGTATGAGTATTGGTTTCTCTAACTTCAAGTAGACCCGGCATTCCCTCTCTCTCTATCCCTCCCCCACCCAAGTCACACCAGCTTCTCGTTTTCACCCAACGAACAGCTAACAATGGCCTGTTTCCTTGGTCATCGTTACTTTTTTTGCATATCTTATATTGATTGTTCATTCTCTCTCTATATCTCTCGTTTCCCTTATCCCTGACTAGTCTGAAGTAGGGTCTCGACCCAAAACATCACCCATTCCTTCTCTCCAGTCCGGCTGATTTACTCCAGTTTTTTTTGTCTATATTCTGTTCTGCATCTTCTCTCATCCTGCCCCAGTTTTCACCTCTGGCTCAAATGCCTGGGAGTAGGCTGATGTGATTCAAGTGGCCAACCAATGTCAACTAAATTGAACCCAGCCATTACCATTGATGCTGGGAATTGGCTTTTATTCCTACTGGAATAGCGTGGAAACTAGAAGGTCAACGCCACCATCTTGCCTGAATGGGAGAGGGGAGAAGAGGGAGTGGCCAGGGTGCGACTCGTCCTTGAATATGCTGCTGGCCTTGCCGAGGCAGCGTGGGGTGCTTGTGAGGGAAGTGCCCTGTGAGTAAAGTGTGAGTCTTTGGCTCGAGAGTCTTCGGCGAAGAAGCTGAGGGGAGGAGACTACGCTTGAGAGGGAGAGACGAAAGAAGGAGATGTCAGGCAAGCTGATTCAGTGTGATGCTTGCAGTATGTGGGAGGTCAAGGACACCGCTGGTGCCTCTGGCTGCTACAAATGTGGCAAGTGCATCCAGGTAGAGCTCCTGAAGGACCGTGTTGGGGAACTGGAGAAGCAAGTGGATGACCTCAGGTTCGTCCGAGAAACTGAGTCGTCCCTCGACAAGTCCTACAGTACGATTGTTACACCTAAGGTACTGGAAGAGAGAAGGTGGGAGACAGTGAGAAAGGGAGGGAAGCATGGAATGCCAACGTCCCCGGGTGTTGTACCTCTTGTGAACAGGTTCACCCACTTAGAAGCTGTCGGGACAGAAGACGTGTTTACACTGAGCGGCGGACTGGCTTGCGATGCGAAAAGGGCTGTTGAGCCAAAACCAAAAAGGCCAACGTCAGGCAACGCTATTGTAGTGGGAGACTCCATTGTGAGAGGTACCGACAGGGGTTTCTGCGGCAACAGACGGGATTCGAGGAAGGTGTGCTGCCTTCCTGGTGCCAGGATCCAGGATGTCACGGACAAAGTGCAGAAAATCCTCAAGGGCGAAGGTGAACATCCGGAAGTGGTAGTGCATGTCGGCACAAACGATGTCGGAAAGAAGGGGATGAATATTCTGCAGCGTGACTTTAGAGAGCTCGGAAAAATGCTGAAAAGCAGGACCTCCAGGGTTGTTATCTCCGGTTTGCTTCCAGTTCCTCGTGCTGGCGAGAGCAGGAACAGGGAGATACGGGACCTGAACGTGTGGCTGAGGAACTGGTGCACGGGGCAGGGATTTAGATTCTTAGATCACTTGGACCTGTTTTGGGGTAAGGGGGAACTGTACAAAAGGGACGGATTGCATCTTAACAGGTGTGGGACCAGCATTCTGGCAGGCAGGTTTGCCACTGCTACACGGGTGGTTTTAAACTGAATAAGGGGGTTGGGGTGTCGAATGGGATAGTTGAGGATGGAGTTAAAGGGAAAGGGTTTCTTAAATGTGTGAGCGTAGAGACAGAGGGGTGTAAAATGAGGGTAGAAGCAATAGGTAGCAAGGTGAAAAGTAAAAGTGGCAGGCAGACAAATCCAGGGCAAAAATCAAAAAGGGCCATTTTTCAACATAATTGTATAAGGGGTAAGAGTGTTGTAAAAACAAGCCTGAAGGCTTTGTGTCTCAATGCAAGGAGCATTCGTAATAAGGTGGATGAGTTGAATGTGCAGATAGCTATTAATGACTATGACATAGTTGGGATCACGGAGACATGGCTCCAGGGTGACCAAGGCTGGGAACTGAACATCCAGGGATATTCAATATTCAGGAGGGATAGACAGAAAGGGAAAGGAAGTGGGGTAGCGTTGCTGGTTAGAGAGCAGATTAACGCAATAGAAAGGAAGGATATTAGCTTGGAGGATGTGGAATCGATATGGGTAGAGCTGCGAAACACTAAGGGGCAGAAAACTCTAGTGGGAGTTGTGTACAGGCCACCTAACAGTAGTAGTGGAGTTGGGGATGGCATCAAACAGGAAATTAGAAATGCGTGCAACAAAGGTAAAACAGTTATAATGGGTGACTTCAATCTACATATAGATTGGGTGAATCAAATTGGCAGGGGTGCTGAGGAAGAGGATTTCTTGGAATGTATGCGGGATAGTTATCTAAACCAACATGTAGAGGAACCAACGAGAGAGCAGGCTATTCTAGACTGGGTATTGAGTAATGAGGAAGGGTTAGTTAGCAGTCTTGTTGTGCGTGGCCCCTTGGGCAAGAGTGACCATAATATGGTTGAGTTCTCCATTAGGATGGAGAGTGACATTGTTAAGTCAGAAACAAGGGTCTTGAACTTAAAGATAGGTAACTTTGAGGGTATGAGACGTGAATTGGCCAAGATAGACTGGCAATTGATTCTTAATGGGTTGACGGTGGATATGCAATGGAAGGCATTTAAAGACTGCATGGATGAACTACAACAATTGTTCATCCCAGTTTGGCAAAAAAATAAATCAGGGAAGGTAGTGCATCCGTGGATAACAAGGGAAATCTGAACCCCCAATGCAGAAGGCTTTCGACAAGGTCCCACATAAGAGATTAGTATACAAACTTAAAGCAGACGGTATTGGGTGTTCAGTATTGATGTGGATAGAGAACTGGCTGGCAAACAGGAAGCAAAGAGTAGGAGTAAACGGGTCCTTTTCACAATGGCAGGCAGTGACTAGTGGGGTACCACAAGGCTCAGTGCTGGGACCCCAGCTATTTACGATATATATTAATGATTTGGACGAGGGAATTGAATGCAACATCTCCAAGTTTGCGGATGACACGAAGCTGGGGGGCAGTGTTAGCTGTGAGGAGGATGCTAGGAGGCTGCAAGGTGACTTGGATAGGCTGGGTGAGTGGGCAAATGCATGGCAGATGCAGTATAATGTGGATAAATGTGAGGTTATCCACTTTGGTGGCAAAAACAGGAAAGTAGACTATTATCTGAATGGTGGCCGATTAGGAAAGGGGGAGATGCAACGAGACCTGGGTGTCATGGTACACCAGTCATTAAAAGTAGGCATGCAGGTGCAGCAGGCAATGAAGAAGGCGAATGATATGTTAGCATTCATAGCAAAAGGATTTGAGTATAGGAGCAGGGAGGTTCTACTGCAGTTGTACAGGGTCTTGGTGAGACCACACCTGGATTATTGCGTACAGTTTTGGTCTCCTAATCTGAGGAAAGACATTCTTGCCATAGAGAGAGTACAGAGAAGGTTCACGAGACTTTCATATGAAGAAAGACTGGATAGACTTGGTTTGTACTCGCTAGAATTTAGAAGATTGAGGGGGGATCTTATAGACACTTACATGAAGATTGTTTCCGATGTTGGGGAAGTCCAGAACAAGGGGTCATAGTTTAAGGATAAGGGGGGAATCTTTTAGGACCGAGATGAGGAAAACATTTTTCACACAGAGAGTGGTGAATCTCTGGAATTCTCTGCCACAGAAGGTAGTTGAGGCCAGTTCGTTGGCTATATTTAAGAGGGAGTTAGATGTGGCCCTTGTGGCTAAAGGGATCAGGGGGTATGGAGAGAAGGCAGGTACAGGATACTGAGTTGGATGATCAGCCATGATCATATTGAATGGCTGGAAGGGCCGAATGGCCGAATGGCCTACTCCTGCACCTATTTTCTATGTTTCTATGTTTCTATGTAAATGGAGTCAATGGAAGGGAGGTTGATTTGTGTGATGGTCAGGGCTGCATCCACAATTCCCTGCAATTTCTTGTAGTCCTGGATGGAGCTGTTCCCAAACCAAGCTGGGACGCATCGTGATAAAATGCTTTCTGTGGCGCATCTGTAGAAGTTGGTGAGAGTTGTTTGGGAGGGTGGGTATCCTCTACATTGTCGTGGTGGATCACAGACACTTTGACAGCGTTGGTGATCTTTGACGTAAAGGAATCCTATTAGAGAAAGTTATATCTGGAAAGTTATTAATTTTGTGGGCAACTAATTAATTTGTAAATATTGGATCATCTTATAATCCTTCACGTGAATTATTGAATGGAGCTGGCTTATTATTATTATCTATGACTATTAAAGTGCTAATCAGTTCTGGTGAAGTTGAAACTTACAAGCATGTCTCCATTTGCGAAGTCGGCAAGGTTTTCTCAGCCAGCGAAATTTAAGCCCAAGATTTATGTTTTCAGTATAGAAATTAGAGTGTAACATCTTTGGGGACAGATTATGTTCACATGGTTAATCGCTAGAGGAAGAGGATGTGCTATCTGTATATATGATCAAATATTGTACTTGAAGGGCACTTAAAATAAACATTAGCAAAGTGACAGAGTGAGGGGACGGAGTAAATTGGTGAATGAATGGGTGAAGATGAAAATAAAACGTAATTATCTACATTGACACCTCACGCTGCCACTGGGATGCAACAAACATGCTCAAGGATCTTTTTCGCCCCGGTCATTCCCTCTTCTCCCCACTTTCGTTGGCAGAAATTACAAGAGCTTGAAAGCACGCACAACCAGACTCAGGAACAGCTTCTTCTCCTCTGTTGTCAAACTTCTCAACAGTTCACCCAAAAGCTAGGGTGTATTTCCGATCTTCCAACCTACCTCATTGCAGATACTGCGCTTTTTTCTCTGGGACTTAT
Organism: Amblyraja radiata; assembly: GCF_010909765.2. NCBI lineage: Eukaryota > Metazoa > Chordata > Chondrichthyes > Rajiformes > Rajidae > Amblyraja > Amblyraja radiata. Next base: position 109,304,788 of record NC_045960.1, on the reverse strand, counting down.
GCTACAATGCTGTAACACTGCATTTTGCTCTCTAGCATTGTTGTCCTTGTGAATAGCTTGATTGCATAGTATGATCTAATTTAATTAGATGGCATGTAAACAAAAGTTTTTCACTGTATCTCAGCACGTGTGACACTAATAAACAAGTACCAACAGGGTGGCACGGTGGCGCAGCGGTAGAGTTGCTGCCTCACAGCTTCAGAGACCCGGGTTACAGGCAGTCGAAGGCCATCTCCTTCGCTGACCGGCCATTTTGTTTGGCTCATTGGAGTTTTCAGCAAAGATCCTGTAGGATCTTTGGTTTTCAGGACCTAGAAGATCCGCCGGAAGGTAAAATGGCCGCTAACGTTATTAAACTTCTTAAAACTGTCTCCACTCCTTCTCCACCCCTCCCCCTCGCCTCTCTCCCCTTTTCCACCCTTCTCTCCCCTTCTCTCTCCCTTTCTCTCCCCTTCTCTCCTCTTCTCTGTCCTTCTCCTCTGGGTTACATGTAACATGTAAATCCCTGCAAATTGAACCCCAACTGTGTTATTTTAGCAGATTGAACAAATTTGGAGTTCAGTTATAGTTTAGAGTTCCAGTGCGGAAACAGGCCCTTCGATACACAGAGTCCGCGCTGATCAGTAATCCACATAATAATAATAATAATAATAACTTTATTTATAAAGCACTTTAAACAACTGCAGTTGCCACAAAGTGCTGTACATGAGAACTCATGGACAAAAGCTATTACAAACCATTAAAAACCATTAAAAACCGTAAAACGAAGGACTATAAAAAACACACTAAAAATTAAAAGACATTAAAAGCACTAAGAACAGGAGCAATGCCTCAGCCAGTGTCGAAAGCCAAAGAATAAAAATGTGTTTTTAGGGAGGATTTGAAGATGGACAGTGAGGGGGCCTGTCTGATGTACAACGGCAAGGTGTTCCAGAGTGCTGGAGCAGCAACAGAAAAGGCTCTATTCCCTCTGAGCTTCCGCTTAGACCTTGGTACCTCAAGGAGCAGCTGATCAGCTGACCCGAGGCACCGGGCAGGAGCATATAGGTGGAGCAGCTCAGAGAGGTAAGGCGGGACATACATTAACTATCCTTCACACTAGGGACAATTTACCATTTACAGAAGGTCAAATAACCTACAAACCTGTACGTCTCTGGAGCGTGGGCGAAAACCAGAGCATCCGGAGAAAACCCACGCAGGTCACAGGGAAAATGTACAAACTCCGTACAGGCAGCATCCGGTCAGGATCAAACCCGGGTCTCTGGCGCTGTGAGGCAGCGACTACCGCTGTGCACCTTGTTTTGGTCACCGTGCTATAGGAAGGATTGTAAAGAGTGCTGGAAAGAGTGTGGGTTGCCACCACGACAAGGTGACAATCCACGGAGAAGTAATGACTATAACTCCACAAACTTTTGTTCCTAGCTCTCTTGAGTTTATGACGTTGCTGGTGTCTTCCACCTGCAATGGGTGATTGGCTTTAGTGGAAGACACCTTATTCAATTTAAAACCTTATCCCCCATTTCTTTATTCCCCATTTCTGAGGTAATTAGGGGAGGGCACCTTTAAATATAATTAGGGGAGGGCACCTTTAAATATAATTAGGGGAGGGCACCTGTAAATGTAATTAGGGAAGGGCACCTGTAAATGTAATTAGGGAAGGGCACCTGTAAATGGGGGATTAGGGCTAGAATGGGAAAACGGGTGGTGGTGCAGCGGTAGAGTTGCTGCCTTACAGCATAGTTCGATCCCGACTATGGGTGCTGTCCGTACGGAGTTTGTACGTTCTCCCCGTGACCTGTGAGGGTTTCCTCCCTCACTCCAAAGACGTACAGGTTTGTAGGTAAATGTAAACATTGTCCCTAGTGGGTGTAGGACAGTGTTAATGCGCGGGGGCCGCTGGTCGGCGCGGACCCGGTGGGCCCAAGGACCTGATTCCCCGCTGTATCTATAATAATAATTTTTTTTTTAAATAAATAAAAAAATAAATAATGCCAAATAAAACATATGGGGAGGGCACCAGTAAATGAATTAGGGGTGGGCACACTTAAATTGTTAATTAAATTAAATTAAATTAAATTGCATCTTATAGACAGATACAGCATAAAAACATGTTCTTGGCCCACCGTGTATAAGCTGACCATCCACCCACGCTTACTAATATAATAATATACATCTAACTCAATTTAGAATGGAGAGGATAAAGTTGGATTAAGTTTATGTAAGTGAGTGATATTATAGATGGTAATATTGAAAGGATTGTCGTCTATTGCCCCAGATTCCACCACTCACTTACATAATAAGGGCTACTAAACCCACACGGCTTTGAAATGTGGGAGAAAACTGGAGCACCCGGAGCACCCGGAGGAAACCCACGCGGTCACAGAGGGAACATCTAAACTACCTACAGACAGCACCTGAGATCAGCATCGAACCCTGGTCTCTGGTGCTGTGAGTTAACGGCTCTACCAACTGGACACAAAGGTGCTGGAGTAACTCCGCGGGTCAGACAGCATCTCTGGAGAACACGGATGGGTGACGTTTCGGGTCGGCACCATTCTTCAGCCTGCTGAGTTACTCCAGCATTTTGTGTTCTTTTATGTCTTAAGCAGCACCTGCAGTTCTTTGTATCTACAGCACCTGTATCTCTGCCATTGAAATAATCCCAGTCTATATCTAGCTGCTTTACAAGGACGTCTGCAAGAGAGATATGAAGACGGGCGCTCGACATGGATGTGGAGTCCTGGGAGAGTCTTGCAGCCGACCGCACGAGGTGGAGAGGTACCCTGAACCAAAATCCTAAAACGGGGGAAGAGAAACTGTTGAACACAGCGGCAGATAAGCAGGCGCGCAGAAAGGAACGCAGCGACTTCAACAAACCAGAGACCACACACACACAAATGTGACCTTTGCCACAGAGACTGTCACTCCCACATTGGTCTCTTCAGCCACAAGCAACGCTGCTCCAGCCGAGGTTTGGTGTATATAGATAAATGTGGGGTTATCCACTTTGGCGGCAAAAACAAGGGGGCAGATTATTATCTCAATGGGGTTAGGTTAGGTAAGGGGGAGGTACAGCGAGACCTGGGTGTCACCAGACTGATTCCTGGGATGTCAGGACTTTCATATGAAGAAAGACTGGATATAAGACTTGGCTTATACTCGCTAGAATTTAGGAGATTGAGAGGGGATCTTATAGAAACTTACAAAATTCTTATGGGGTTGGACAGGCTAGATGCAGGAAGATTGTTCCCGATGTTGGGGAAGTCCAGAACAAGGGGTCACAGCTTAAGGATAAGGGGGAAATCCTTTAGGACCGAGATGAGAAGAAACCTTTTCACACAGAGAGTGGTGAATCTCTGGAACTCTCTGCCACAGAGGGTAGTTGAGGCCAGTTCATTGGCTATATTTAAGAGGGAGTTAGATGTGGCCCTTGTGGCTAAAGGGATCAGGGGGTATGGAGAGAAGGCAGGTACGGGATACTGAGTCGGATGATCAGCCATGATCATATTGAATGGCGGTGCAGGCTCAAAGGGCCGAATGGCCTACTCCTGCACCTATTTTCTATGTATCTATGTATCCTTGTACACCGGTTACTGAAAGTTGGCTTACAGATACAGCAGGCAGTGAAGAAAGCTAATGAAATGATGGCCCTCATAACAAGAGGATTTCAGTATAGGAGTAAAGAGGTTCTTCTGCAGTTGTATATGGCTCTGGTGAGACCACATCTGGAGTATTGTGTACAGTTTTGGTCTCCTAATTTGAGGAAGGACATCCTTGTGATTGAGGCAGTGCAGCGTAGGTTCACGAGATTGATCCCTGGGATGGCGGGACTGTCATATGAGGAAAGATTGAAAAGACGAGGCTTGTATTCCCTGGAGTTTAGAAGGACGAGGGGGGAATCTTAAAGAAACATGTAAAATTATAAAAGGACTGGGCAAGCTAGATGCAGGAAAAATGTTCCCAATGTTGGGCGAGTCCAGAACCAGGGGCCACAGCCTTAGAATAAAGGGGAGGCCATTTAAGACTGAGGTGAGAAAAAACATTTTCACCCAGAGAGTTGTGAATTTATGGAATTCCCTGCCACAGAGGGCAGTGGAGGCCAAGTCACTGGATGGATTTAAGAGAGAGTTAGATAGAGCTCTAGTGGCTAGTGGAACCAAGGGATATGGGGAGAAGGCAGGCACGGGTTATTGATTGGGGAAGATCAGCCATGATCACAATGAATGGCGGTGCTGGCTCGAAGGGCCGAATGGCCTCCTCCTGCACCTATTTTCTATGTTTGGAGCAAGCAGCCAACAACTAGGATGCATCACCCATGGTCAGTCATGACCGAGGGGGACCTACTAACACATTGAGCTGTAGACTTTTTTTTTTAGACTTAGATCCTTTATTTGTCATTCAGACCTTTCGGTCTGAATGAAATATCGTTGCCTGCAGCCATACATGTAATAATAAACAACAAAACACACAATAAACACAAATTAACATCCACCACAGTGAGTTCACCAAGCACCTCCTCACTGTGATGGAGGCAAAGATCTTAGGGTTACTGTCTCTTCCCTCCTCTTCTCCCTCTGCGCTGAGGCGATATGTTGTTACCCCACCGGGCGATGGCAAGTCAGTCCCGCGGCTCAACCGAGCTCCGCGAACGGGCCGGTTCAAGCTCCGCGGCCCCGGGGTGGTCGAAGCTGCCGCCCTCCAGTCCAGCGGACGCAGCTGTTGCCGCGGGAGCTCCGGAAAACAGGTCACCAACCTGTGACCTGTGAGCTCCCGAGCCCCGGATTCAGGTCGCCGCCGCCAGAACACCGCCTCAGTTACCGGAGCACCGTCCCAGCCCCGCGCCGGGCCGCCTGAGCCACCAGAGCACCGCCTCAGCCCCGCGCCAGGCCGCCCTCACTGGAGCGCCGTCCCAGCCCCGAGTCGTGCCGCTGCCCCCGGAGCGTCTCAGCCTCGAGCCGGGCCGTCTTCACCGGAGCGCCGTCCCAGCCTCGAGTCGTGCCGCTGCCCCCGGAGCATCCGAACGCTGCCACAGCTCGAAGATGGCCAGCCTCGCGTTGGTGAGTCCTGGCTGGCTCTGCCTCCGGATCCTCGAGGTCGGTCGCAGGTTGGAGGCCGCCAGCTCCGCCATTAGGCCTCAGCGTAGACGGAGGCAGAGAAGGGGGGATACGACAGAAAGAGTCGCATTCCCCCGAAGGGAGAGACAGAAAACCATGTTTCAGCCCCCCACACATAGCACAACCTAATAACCGTGCTGTAAATTGAGTGATAAGTAGTAGAGATGAATTGAAAATAAAATTGATCCAGGAACAACAGCCAACCCAATATCACTCAATTTACAGCACGGTTGAAGGTTCTTCTTCCCGCATTTAGTTTATTTGGCTTTGGATATCAAATACCTAAGTATCGTGTTAAAAACTGAATTCTACAAATACATTACTGAAGAAGAGTCTCGACCCGAAACGTCACCCATTCCTTTTTCTCCGGAGATGCTGCCTGTCCTGCTGAGTTGCTCCAGCATTTTGTGTCTATCTTGGATTTAAACCAGCATCTGCAGTTCTTTGTAACACATTTACTATGTCTTAATGGCTTTCCCTGCCCAGTATTCATGAAGCTAGTGCCTTGCCAGCTCACAAACCTTTTGGGACTAATAGTTTGGTCAGTATTAATATTGAATTAATTTGTAATGAAATACCATTAATTGATAGTGAGAGTTAATGGGTTAAGAAAGAACTGCAGGTGCTGGAAAAATCGAAGGTAGACAAAAATACTGGAGAAACTCAGCCGGTGAGGCAGCATCTATGGAGCGAAGGAACAGGTGATGTTTCGGGTCAAGACCCTTCTTCGGATTGATGTGGAGACAGTGGGCTGTGGGAGAGCTGGGAAGGGGAGGGAGAAATCAAGGACTACTGCATTTTACGTCCATGAGAATTAATAGACACTGTTCCAAGTTCAAGTTCAAGTGAGTTTATTGTCATGTGTCCCTGATAGGATAATGAAATTCTTGCTTTGCTTCAGCACAACAGAACATAGTAGGCATTTACTACAAAACAGATCAGTGTGTCCATATACCATAATATAAATATATACACACATGAATAAATAAACTGATAAAGAGCAAATAAACAGATAATGGGTTATTAATAATCAGAGTTTTGTCCGAGCCAGGTTTAATAGCCTGATGGCTGTGGGGAAGTAGCTATTCCTGAACCTGGATGTTGCAGTCTTCAGGCTCCTGTACCTTCTACGTGAAGGTAGCAGGGAGATGAGTGTGTGGCCAGGATGGTGTGGGTCTTTGATGGTACTGCCAGCCTTTTTGAGGCAGCAACTGCGATAAATCCCCTCGATGGAAGGAAGGTCAGAGCCGATGATGGACTGGGCAGTGTTTACTACTTTTTGTAGTCTTTTCCTCTCCAGGGCGCTCAAGTTGCCGAACCAAGCCACGATGCAACCGGTCAGCATGCTCTCTACTGTGCACCTGTAGAAGTTAGAGAGGGTCCTCCTTGACAAACCGACTCTCCGTAATCTTCCTATGGAGAATGCATTGCTAGCATTTCTTTAAAGAGGACAAGAATACAAAAACAGGGATGTATTGCTGAGGCTCTATAAGGCGCTGGTCAGGCCGTATTTGGAATATTATGAGCCGTTTTGGGCCCTATATCTGAGGAAGGAGGTGCTGGCTCTGGCGAGGGTCCAGAGGAGGTTTACTAGAATGATCTCATTAATGTTAACATATGATGAGTTTTTTCCAGTACTCACTGGAGTTTGGAAGGATGAGGGGACCTCATTGAAACATACAGAATAGTGAGAGACCTGGATAGAGTGGATACAGAGAGGATGTTTCTACTAGTTAGAGAGTCTAGAACTCAGAATTAAAGGACGCTTCTTTAGGAAGGAGATGAGGAGGAATTTCTTTAGTCAGAGGGTGGTGAATCTGTGGAATTCTTTGCCACAGAAGGCTGTGGAGGCTAAGTCAATGGATATTTTTAAGGCAGAGATGGATAGATTCTTGATTAGTATGGGTGTCGGTTTAGTTTAGAGATGCAGCACGGAAACAGGCCCTTCGGCCCAGCGTGTCCGCGCCGACCAGCGATCCCCCGCACACTAACACTATCCTACACCCACTAGGGACAATTTTTACATTTACCAAGCCAATTGGCATACAAACCTGTAAGTCTTTGGAATGTGGGAGGAAACAGAAGATCTCGGAGAAAAACCAGTCACGGGGAGAACGTACAAACTCCGTACAGACAGCACCTGTAGTCTGGATTGAACCCTGGTCTCCGGCGCTGCATTCGCTGTAAGGCAGCAACTCTACCGCTGCGCCACCGTGACCGCCGTGATTCAGGGGTTACACAATAGACAATAGGTGCAGGAGTAGGCCATTCGGCCCTTCGAGCCAGCACTGCCATTCAATGTGATCATGGCTGATCATCCCCAATCAGTACCCCGTTCCTGCCTTCTCCCCATATCCCCAGAGAATTCCACAGACTCACCACTCTCTGTGAGAAAAAATGTTTCCTCGTCTCCGTTCTAAATGGCTTACTCCTTATTCTTAAACTGTGGCCCCTGGTTCTGGACTCCCCCAACATCGGGAACATGTTTCCTGCCTCTAGCGTGTCCAAACCCTTAATAATCTTATATGTTTCAATACGATCCCCTCTCATCCTTCTAAACTCCAGAGTGTACAACCCCAAGGGTTATGGGGAGAAGGCAGGAGAATGGGGTTAGGAGGGAGAGATAGATCAGCCATGATTGATAGGTGGAGTAGATGGGCTGAATGGCCTAATTCTGCTCCTATCGCTGATGACCTACCCTACACACACTCGGGACAAAAGCCAATTAACCTACAAACCTGTCTTTGGAGCGTGGGAGGAAGCTGAAGCGCCCGGAGAAAACCCACGTGGTCACAGGGAGAACGTGCAAACTCCACACAGGCAGCACCCGTGGTCAGGATCATACACGGGTCTCTGGAACTGTGAGGCAGCAACTCTACCGCTGCGTGACATTCAGGCTGAGATTTTGTGTAGTGAAATATCCGGCCTTCTGCAAACAAATACCATCATAACTTCCTCTCTACTCCGGACACAGTTTCACAACCTCCTCTCTATTCCAGCATCTGCAGTTCCTTCTTAAACACATTGCCTACTCCACTGCAAAATCTCTTCAAGGTATGCCCCCCCCCCCCCCCCATCAGTCTGAAGAAGGGTTTCGGTCCGAAACGTTGCCTATTTCCTTCGCTCCATAGATGCTGCTGCACCCGCTGAGTGTCTCCAGCACTTTTGTGTACCTTCGATTTTCCAGCATCTGCAGTTCCTTCTTAAATACCATCATAACATGATTGATATGAACAGGCACCATCACTTTGTGTGAAAAAAGCATAATTGCCAGATTATGATCAGATCTCCTCAATAAAATCTCCTCACGATTCTCCAACTGTGCTCGCTTGTTGGGTCGTGCTTCCTCCCTTGTTAACATGCCTCTGCTGTCAACAGAAATGGTAACTTCACACTAAAGGCTCTCCATTATCTGTGCGATGTTGTAATTAGGCACAATGTCGGTGATAGTACATTATTGAACATTTGAGTCGCCATTCTTAATTTGATCATTTAAAATATTTAAATCTAATTACGGGAAGGCTTTGGAGCGGGTGGCAGAGATGGTAGACCAGAATGGTGCCTGGGTTACAGGGTGTGAGCTACAGGGGGAGGTTGGACAGACTTATAGCCCTGTCCCACTGTACAAGTTCATTCAAGGGCTCTCCCGAGTTAAAAAAAAATCAAACTCGTGGTAAGCACGTAGAATGAATGTAGCGGGTACGTCGGAGCTCGGGGACGTCTCTTAGCGGCTCGTAACGCTAACGGCAGGTACTCGGGAAACGCGGTAAGCTCGGGAAGACTCGTGAAGATTTTTCAACATGTTGAAAAATGTCCACGAGAGCCCCGAGTACCCATTACCATAAATCTCCGAGTTCGAATCAGGGGAAACTCGGGAGAATGAACTTGGAATGAACTCGTACAGTGGGACAGGGCTATTAGGTCGCTTTTTTTCTGCAACGTTGAAGGGAGATGTTTAAAATGATGAGACATCTCCATCATCGGTGGTCATCATTATCCCTCAAGGGCAGTCACGGTGGTGCAGCGGTAGAGTTGCTGCCTTACAGCAAAAATTCAGCGCCAGAGACCCAGGTCTGATCACGACTACGGGTGCTGTCTGTACGGAGTTTGTACGTTCTCCCCCGTGTTCTGCGTGGGCTTTCTCCGAGATCTTCGGTTTCCTCCCACACTCCAAAGACGTGCAGGTTTGCAGGTTAATTGGCTTGGTATAAGTGTAAAAAAAATTGTCCAGTGCTGAGAGATGCTCTGCCTGGAGTTTGTCAGCGTACCGCATCCAGATCCAGTTCCAGGACAGACGTGGGTTGTTTTTTCTGGAACGCTGGAGATTGAGGGGAGACGCTTAAAATGATATAGAATTATGAGAGGCTTAGATAGGCTGGACATTCAGACAGTTTTCAAGAGAGAGTTGGATATTAGCTCTCAGGGCTAACGGAGTCAGGGGATATGGGGAGAAGGCAGGAACGGGGTACTGATTGGGGATGATCAGCCATGATCACATTGAATGGCGGTGCTGGCTCAAAGGGCCGAATGGCCTAGTCCTGCACCTTTTTTTTTCTGTTTCTAACCTTTTTCACCTGGGTGGAAATGTTAAAGACTAGGAGGCAGAGCTATGAGGTGAGCGGAGGGGAAGCTTGAAGAAGATGTGCGGGGCTAGTCTTTTTACACAGAGGGTGATGGATGCCCAGCATGCACTGCCAGGATTGGTGGCGGAATGGGACAACATTATAAACCAATCTACTCTGCCTGCATGCAATTCGTCTCATAAGACTTTGGAGCAGAATTAGGCTGCTCAGCCCATTGGATCTGCACTGCTATCCCTACATTCCCTAAATATCCATGTCATGTGCCTATTGAAACTCCTCTGAAATACCACTATCGTATCTGCCTCCACTCTGGCTGTGTGTTCCAGGGTGTAGGCCCAATGCAGGCAAGTGGGGCTACCTCAGGTGGGGCATCTTGGCTGGCATGGGCAAGTTGGGGTGAAGGGTCTGTTTCCATTCTGTATGATGCTAAGACTATGACTAAACCACCTCCCTGGTTTAGTCATAGCACATCAGCGCCTCTACTTCCTGAGAAGATTACGGAGAGTCGGTTTGTCAAGGAAGACTCTCTCTAACTTCTACAGGTGCACAGTAGAGAGCATGCTGACCGGTTGCATCGTGGCTTGGTTCGGCAACTTGAGCGCCCTGGAGAGGAAAAGACTACAAAAAGTAGTAAACACTGCCCAGTCCATCATCGGCTCTGCCCTTCCTTCCATCGAGGGGATTTATCGCAGTCGCTGCCTCAAAAAGGCTGGCAGCATCATCAAGGACCCACATCATCCTGGCCACACACTCATCTCCCCGCTACCTTCAGGTAGAAGGTACAGGATCCTGAAGACTGCAACGACCAGGTTCAGGAATAGCTACTTCCCCACAGCCATCAGGCTATTAAACTTGGCTCGGACAAAACTCTGAACATTAATAGCCCATTATCTGTTATTTGCACTTTATCAGTTTATTTATTCATGTGTGTATTTACGTATATAATGGTATATGGACACACTGATCTGTTCTGTATTCATGCCTACTATGTTCTGTTGTGCTGAAGCAAAGCAAGAATTTCATTGTCCTATCAGGGACACATGACAATAAACTCTCTTGAATCTTGAATCTTGAATCTTGGTTCCAACTCATTCTTTCTGTCCAACTCCAAAGTCAAAATCAATGTTATTTGTCTCATAAGTTCATAAGTGATAGGAGCAGGATTCTCCCCCATCACCCCTGACACCCGCACTAATCAAGAATCTACCTCATCCTTAACAATATTTATTGCCTTGGCCTTCACAGCCCTCTGTGGCAATGAATTCCACAGATTCACCACCCTCCATCAGATACCTGAATGGGTCGAGAACCATGGGACATTGGTTGAAGGTTGTGCTGTGGGAACCCACCCATGGAACACGTGGCCCGGGACGGCCGATCGAGGAGATGCTGGAGATGTTGATGGAAGACGCATGTGTAGAGACAAAGGAGGAGTTCGCCGGCTGCACGGAGGACAGAGACGTGTGGTGTGTCCGTCACCGTGCCCGTCGGAAACCAGCGCCACTGCCTCGCTAATGTTTTCAACGATGATGAGCATTAAGGTGAAGGGAGGAAAGATTAAACGCCCTGTCCCACTGTACGAGTTCATTCCAAGAGCCCTCCCGAGTTTGCCCTAACTCGAACTCGGAGATTTACGGTAATGGCCGCTCGTCGGCACTCGGGGCTCTCGTGGACATTTTTCATCATGTTGAAAAATCTTCACGAGTCTTCCCGTGCTTACCTGCCGTTAGCGAGTCTTCCCGAGTACCTGCCGTTAGCGTTACAAGCCGCTAAGAGACGTCCCCGAGCTCCGACGTACCCGCTACGTTCATTCTCCGTGCTTACCACGAGTTTTTTTTTTTTTTAAACTCAGGAGAGCTCTTGGAATGAACTCGTATCGTGGGACAGGGCTATTAATAAGAATCTGATGGGTAACTTTCTTTACACAAAGAATGGTGGGTGTATGAAACAAGCTGCCTGAGGAGGTAGTTGAGGCAGGTACGATCACAACTTTTAGCAATCTAGCAGATATATGGATAAGATTAGTTTAGAGGCATATGGGCCGAATGCAGGCAGGTGGGACTAGTGTAGATGGGACATATTGGTCGGCATAGACAAGTTGGGCCGAAGAGCTGATATCCACACTGTGTGACTCTAAGACTATATGACTCTACTGGTCTTGGCATGACTTTCCATAACAATATTGGGGTGGCACGGTGGCGCAGTGGTGGACTGGCTGCCTTTCGGCACCACAGACTCAGGTTCGATCCTAACTACGGGTGCTGTCTGTACGGAGTTTGTACGTTCTTCCCGCGACCGCGTGGGTTTTCTCCGGGTGCTCCAGTTTCCTCCCACACTCCAAAGACGTACAGGTTTGTTGGTTAATTGCCTTCTGTAAATCTGATTATTTTCTCTAGAACGCTGGAGGTTGAGGAGAAACTGTCTATTATATTCATTGGTTTAATTGGATAGCACACACAAACAAAAGCTTTTCACTGCATCTCAGTACAGGTGATGACAATAACAAACCTGATCCTAAACCCTCAACTCGACATCATGTTAGGCACAGACATTGTGGATGTCTATAAGGAGTTTGTACGTTCTCACTGCCCGTGACCTGCGTGGGTTTTCTCCGGGTGCTCCAGTTTCCTCCCACACTCCAAAGATGTACAGGTTTGCAGGTTAATTTGTGGGCTTTGTAAAATTGTAAATTGTCCCTAGTGTGTGCAGGATAGAGTTGAGGGCCTGTCCCACGTGGGCGACATTTGTGGCGACAGTCTGAAAAGAGGTTGTTGCGGCGTGGTCGGGGCGTGACGCGGGGGGACGCGTGTAGTGACGCGCGGTGTCTCCCTGCCGCCCCTGGGATGTTCAAAATCTTTGGGATGTTCAAAATCTTCAGGCAACATCTGGGTGTCTTATCATGTCGTGCGCCCTGTCACACGCTGACGTACGCTGTCCTGCCGGTGACGCCCGGTGACGCGGGTATAGAAAGCGCCGACATATCCGTTAAAAAGTTATTGCCTTAGATTTATTGTAGATAAGTTCAATGTGATTATTATACTTCGGTGTAACCTTCTTGTGTTGTGAAGGCGGGTGACGTGGAGTGTCGTAGCTTGACGTGACGGTGGCGCGGAGTGTCGTACAACTTGACGGTTTTTAGGGCGTCAGTCGCTGACGTTCACAGTCGCCGAAAAAAATCGCAAAGTGGGACAGGCCCTTTAGTGTGTGGGGATCGCTGGTCAGCACTGACTCGGTGGGCCGAAGGGCCTGTTTTCATGCTGTAACTCTGACCTAAACTAAACTGAAACTTTTTTCACCATATCTCAGTGTAGGTGACAATATTAACCTAATGCTAAACCCTAAACTTGGCATCACAGGCATTGTGGGCTGAAGGGCCTGTGCAATACTGTTCCGTGTTCTCCATATGCAGAGAGCACCAATTTTTATAAGCAATTTAATTGCACACTGGTCAATGGTTCTTTATTAACCCGTGTACAGATGTGCAGTGAAATTCATTTTTTTGCCATACAGTTCAGTACTCGAGAGCAGGCTAGAGCTTTGTTCCTTGGAGCGCAGGAGGATGAGGGATGATCTTATAAACGTGGATTGTCACCTTGTCGTGGTGGAGAAGCTTGTGTGGTCCTGAGATCCTGAGAGCGATGCCGTCTGGAGCTATGCTCCTGGTAGGGCCACCCATGGCGGTAAGGTCAAGGGGGAGATCCCTGACAAAGAGCAATCCAACCAAGACCTCAATGGTGGAACAGGCGGAGGATGATGGCTGACCTTAGTGGAGCTTCACAACGGCTGGGAAGGCGGATGAAGGCTGCGGCAGAAAAGGGTCTCCGGTCGTCTTGGACTCCATGCCACTGGATCCTGACCCAGATCTGTCAAGGACTGTGGGGTGGCTGTCTGTGCACCAGTCTCCCCACGTTAAACAAAGTCACGCACAGGCGTCCTCCATATAGGGAATAGCACCTGTTTTGGTTCAATATTCTTAAACAGACAAAAAGCGCAAATAAAATCAGTGATCAAGCAGTACAATCTTTATTTCGCCAGGCAAAATAAGCCTGGCGAAATAAAATAAGGTAAATAAGGTAAAACTCTTTACAGAATGCAGATTACAGACTATACAGAGTTCTCATCCCCACACAAAGGTAAGTGATCTAATTACATATATATACTCCAATAACCAACGATCCAACAATACCTTATCTACAGCATAGTACAGCTTCTTGTTTCTTAAGATTGACGGATCCTTAAGATTGACAGCTTCTTAAGATTGACAGGTTCTTCTGACAGAGGAAAGGTTAGCCATATTGATTAGTAGGACTGGATGTTACAATCACTAAGGTTCTTCACCACAACTGACACCCGGTATTCCTTGGGGGTGACCACTCGGTGATTTGCTACCAATCAGACACATCTTCAGTTGTGTACCTCAACATCACTGGGTGTTTCGGCCTTTTATCACAAGACACCCTCAGTCGAGGCAGGCCCACCGCAGGGAGATCAGACCTGGGTGTGTGTCTTATGGTTAGCCTCTAGATGGTCACGTGGCACCCCAGACAGCATCTTTTCTCTTCAGCCACAGCCAGTGACTGCTCCATTCTGCTTTTTCCTTCCAACTTCCTCTCTACCGCTGACTGTGGCGGGTTGAGCTCTGGACTTGTGTCCGTTGGTGGGACAGTACTTGGTTGAGCTTTGCCTGGGCTGCTGATACCCTGTGGACTGTGGTGGTTAACCTGCCACTGGGCTTCACTCGTCTGATTCGGCCTACCTCTTAGAAAGTAATGGTCAATGCGAGGCCCCACACCAAGCTCTCCCAGGCACTTTTTCCTGCCCTGGTGGATCTTGAGACCCATCTCTGATGTTATCTTTTCCCAGCCACAGAGCTTATGTCCTGCTGGGGCTGCTGCTCTGCCAATTGCTGTGCTAGTTCTCTTATTCACAGTTAATTCCTTCCGTAGCATATATGGTTATATGAGAAGGTTATATTTCTGCAGAACAAGCATTTTGTTTTGTTCATACTTATGACGCACATTATAATCTTATAGCCTGAATTCTCTCTCAATGTTTAGAGGAGACATTCATGAAGTTGTGCTTGTTATCTCGCTTATGTTATTGGAAAGGGAACTCCAACAGTTTGCTAGCTTTGTTACTGAAAGCAAAGGTTAGTGCGTTTACCTGGCTTTGCAATTTAATAAGAGAAGATGAAAGCCTGTCTTAGTTTCAGCGGAACCCATTTAGTAAGTTTAAATCATTATTAACTTCCACACACTCTGGAGACACCCATGGTCAGACACGACCGAAGGGGGGCCTAAGAAGGAGAAGAAGAAGAAGCACAAAATCATGAGAGGAATAGACCAGGTCGATCGATCTTGCCCAGAGAAGGAGAATCGAGAACCAGAGGACGTAGCTTAAAGGTGAGGGAGGGGAAAATTGAAAGGAGATGCGCAGAGCAAATAATTTACACAGAGAGCTAATGTAATCTGCACCACATCAGTGCGCATGTGTACAATATAAACCTCACTGATGGTGAAACTAGCACCAGTGTACTGGTACAGGAACTAGGTGTTTGATAACCCCGCTAACATGTTGCCATCTTCAGTGAAACACTCGGGGATGTGTAATTCCTGAGAGTGGTTTAAAAATTAATAATACTAAATGCAAAACTATTGACCATTGACTCTTCAAATGGCCCTTTTTCCCCCCAGGAGCATCAATAATTAATAATAATTTGAGGATGATTACCCCGTTTGTCGACCTTGTGGATCGCCACGCTGTGTATTGTACCAAGGGATGATCAGACTGAAGCCTGTCGGTTGTACATCGCAGGCTAGGTTTCGACTTATGCGCAGGAAGGAACCACAGACGCTGGTTTATACCGAACATACGCACAAAGTGCTGGCTTGCTGAAGGAGTCTGAAGAAGGGTCCCGACCCGAAACATCACCCGGCCTATTTCTCCAGAGATACTGCCTGGCATTTGCTATTGAGGGAGTGCAGCGGAGGTTCACAAGGTTAATTCCTGGGATGGCGGGACTGTCATATGCTGCGAGAATGGAGTGGCTGGGCTTGTACACTCTGGAGTTTAGAAGGATGAGAGGGCATCGAAACATATCAGATTGTTAAGGGCTTGGGCACGCTAGAGGCAGGAAACATGTTCCCGATGTGGGGGGAGTCCAGAACCAGGGGCCACAGTTTAAAAATAAGGAGTAAGCCATTTAGAACAGAGACGAGGAAACAATTTTTCTCACAGTGGTGAGTCTGTGGAATTCTCTGCCTCAGAGGGCGTTGGAGGCAGAGAGAGCTAGATAGGGCTCTTAAAAATAGCGTAGTCAGGGGATATGGGGAAAAGGCAGGAACGGGGTACTGATTGGGGATGATCAGCCATGATCACATTAAATGGTGGTGCTGGCTCGAAGGGCCAAATGGCCTACTCCTGCACCTATGGTCTATTGTCTATTGACACGTTGAGTTACTCCAGCACTTTGAGTCCTAGGCTAAGACTTATTCCTTTGCACAGGAAGTTGAGGGATGATCTTATAGAGGTGTGAGGGGAATAGATAGGGTGAGTCTTTTACCCAGAGTGGGGGGGACCACGCACCAGAGGATATAGGTTTAAGGTGAAAAGGGAAAGATTTAATAGACAATAGACAATAGGTGAAGGAGTAGGCCATTCGGCCCTTCGAGCCAGCACCGACATTCAATGTGATCATGGCTGATCATCCCCAATCAGTACCCCGTTCCTGCCTTCTCCCCATAATCCCCTGACTCTGCTATCTTCAAGAACCCTATCTAGCTCTTATAGAAACTTACAAAATTCTTAAGGGGTTGGACAGGCTAGATGCAGGAAGATTGTTCCCGATGTTGGGGAAGTCCAGGACAAGGGGTCACAGTTTAAGGATAAGGGGGAAATCTTTTAGGACCGAGATGAGGAAAACATTTTTCACACAGAGAGTGGTGAATCTCTGGAATTCTCTGCCACAAAAGGTAGTTAATTGGCTATATTTAAGATGGAATTAGATGTGGCCCTTGTGGCTAAAGGGATCAGGGGGTATGGAGAGAAGGCAGGTACAGGATACTGAGTTTGATGATCAGCGATGATCATATTGAATGGCGGTACAGGCTCGAAGGGCCGAATGGCCTACTCCTGCACCTATTTTCTATGTTTCTATGTTTCTAGCTCTCTCTTGACAGCATCCAGAGAAACGGCCTCCACCGCCCTCTGAGGCAGAGAATTCCACAGACTCACAACTCTCTGTGAGTAAAGGTGTTTCCTCGTCTCCGTTCTAAATGGCTTACCCCTTATTCTTAAACTGTGGCCCCTGGTTCTGGACTCCCCCAACATCGGGAACATGTTTCCTGCCTCTAGCGTGTCCAAACCCTTAACAATCTTATATGTTCCAATGAGATGCCCTCTCATCCTTCTAAACTCCAGAGTGTACAAGCCCAGCCGCTCCACTCTCTCTGCATATGACAGTCCCACCATCCCGGGAATAGGTGCAGGAGTAGGCCATTCGGCCCTTCGAGCCAGCACCGCCATTCAATGTGATCATGGCTGATCATCCACAATCAGTAGGAACCTGAGGGTCAATTTTTTTAAACATGGTATATAGACCAGGCGGCCAGATTGTGCAGCAGTAGAGTTGCTGCTTTAGAGCACCGGAGACCTGGGTTCGATCCCAACTGCGGGTGCTGTCTGTACAGAATTTGTACGTTCTCCTCGTGACCTGCGTGGGTTTTCTCTGATATCTTTGGTTTCCTCCCACACTCCAAAGACCTACAGGTTTGTAGGCTGCTTGGCTTGGTATAAATGTACATTGTCCCTCGTGTGTGTAGGATAGTGTTAGTGTGCGGGGATCGCTGGTGGGCGCGGACTCGGTGGACTGATGGACCTGTTTCCGCGCTGTATCACTAAACTCTGAACGAGCTGCCAGAGGAGGTAGATGTGCCAGATACTATAACAACCTTTAAATGATGCTTAGACAGGTACATGGATAGGAAAGGTTTAGAGGGATATGGTCCAAACACGGCAGGTGAGACTAGCAAGACTGCATTAACTGTTTCAAGAACTTGTATGGGTGTCAGGGGTTATGAGGAGAAGGCAGGAGAATGGGCTAGGAGGGAAAGATAGATCAGCCATGATTGAATGACAAAGTAGATTTGATGGGCCGAATAGCCTCATTCTGCTCCTATCACATGAACCTTCGCCTGAGTCTTTCCATATTTTGGATCCCTCGGTCTCGTTTCAACTCTTCACGTGTGGTGGCACGGTGGCGCAGCGGTAGAGTTGCTGCCTTACAGCGCCAGAGACCCAGGTTCAATCCTGAATACTGAGTTTATAGTTTCTCCCTGTGACCTGCGTGGGTTTTCTCCGGGTGCGCCGGCTTCCTCCCACACTCCAAAGACGTACAGGTTTGTAGGTTAATTGGCTTTGGTAAATTGTAAATTGTCCCTGATGTGTCGGATAGTGCTAGTATGGCAGTGATAGCTAGTGTGTACAGACTCGGTGGGCTGAAGGGCCTGTTTCCAGTTTAGTTCATTGTCACATGTATTGAGGTACAGTGAAACGTTTTAGTTGCGTGCTAACCAGTCAGCAGAAAGGCATGATTACAATCGAGCCATTTACAGTGTATAGATACATGATAAGGGAATAACGTTTAGTGCAAGGTAAAGCCAGTATCTCTATACGGAACAAAACTAAACATAGAAACATAGAAAATAGGTGCAGGAGTAGGCCATTCGGCCCTTCGAGCCTGCACCGCCATTCAATATGATCATGGCTGATCATCCAACTGTATCCTGTACCTGCCTTCTCTCCATACCCTCTGATCCCTTTAGCCACAAGGGCCACATCTAACTCCCTCTTAAATATAGCCAATGAATAGGCCTCAACTACCTTCTGTGGCAGAGAATTCCAGAGATTCGCCACTCTCTGTGTGAAAAATGTTTTTCCTCATCTCGGTCCTAAAAGACTTCCCCCTTATCCTTAAACTGTGACCCCTTGTTCTGGACTTACCCAACATCGGGAATAATCTTCCTGCATCTAGCCTGTCCAACCCCTTAAGAATGTTGTCAGTTTCAATAAGATCCCCCCTCAATCTTCTAAATTCTAGTGAGTACAAGCCGAGTCTATCCAGTCTTCCTTCATATGAAAGTCCTTAAACTATGTTGGGGAAGTCCAGGACAAGGGGTCATAGTTTAATGATAAGGGGGAAATCTTTTAGGACCGAGATGAGAAAAACATTTTCCACACAGAGAGTGGTGAATCTCTGGAATTCTCTGCCACAGAAGGTAGTTGAGGCCAGTTCATTGGCTATATTTAAGAGGGAGTTAGATGTGGCCCTTGTGGCTAAAGGGATCAGGGGGTATGGAGAGAAGGCAGGGATGGGATACTGAGTTGGATGATCAGCCATGATAATATTGAATGGCGGTGCAGGCTCGAAGGGCCGAATGGCCTACTCCTGCACCTATTGTTTATGTTTCTATGTTTCCGCGCTGTATCTCTGAACTAAACTAAACTAAACTAACAAGGAATGGGTGGCGTTTTGGTTCGAGACCCTTCTTCAGACTGATAGAGAAGAGAATGCTGCCTGGACTTGAAGTCCTGCGCTATACGGAAAGGTTGGGCAGGCTAGGACTTGACAGGGAGAGTTGGAGTCTGAGGGGTGATCATTTGGAGGTGTATAAAACCACGAGTGCATCAGGTTAGGCACACTGTGTGATGAAGGGCCAGTTCCTGCGCTGTATCGTTTCACGTTCTAGATTCTAAAATGCCTTTGGTGTCAACAGGAAACCGATCTTTAGAAGTCTGTACAATAACGTTATTAGTCATCTGTTTTGAACAGTTTTAACGATCTTTCCATAATACAAAAAGTCGTTGTTCCCCCATTAAGATACGAATAGTTTAAAGTGCTTCTTCGTTTCGTTTTGATGTTTTTTATGAAGAAATTACTTTAGTCTTTAGTCATTAGGGATACAGCGAGGACGCAGGCCCTTCGGCCCATCGAGACCGGGCCAACCAGCGATTACCCCGTACACCAGCAACTAAGTTACAGAGAAAGGTTGAACAAGTTAGGTCTTTATTCTTTGGAGCACAGAAGGTTAAGGGGGGACTTGATAGAGGTTTTTAAAATTATGAGAGGGATAGACTGAGTTGACGTGGATAAGCTTTTCCCACTGAGAGTAGGGAAGATTCAAACAAGAGGACATGACTTGAGAATTAAGGGACAGAAGTTTAGGGGTAACAGGAGGGGGAACTTCTTTACTCAGAGAGTGGTAGCTGTGTGGAATGAGCTTCCAGTGGAAGTGGTGGAGGCAGGTTCGATTTTATCATTTAAAAATAAATTGGATAGGGATATGGACGGGAAAGGAACGGAGGGTTATGGTCTGAGTGCAGGTAGATAGGACTAGGTGAGAGTAATTGTTCGGCACGGACTAGAAGGGCCGAGGTGGCCAGTCTCCATGCTGTAATTGTTATATGGTTATTACATGGTTATATTTTACGGACTGAACGAATTAAGCTACAAACCTGTACGTCTTTGGAGTGTGGGAGGAAACAGGAGCACCCGGAGAAAACCCACGCAGGTCACAGGGAGAACGTAAAACTCCGTACAGACAGCACCCGTAGTCGGGATGGATCCCGTGTCTCTGGCGCTGTGAGGCAGGAACTCTACCGCTGCGCCACTGTGCCAGACACATATTGTGACCTCTGTGTCCGTTTGAATAGATCTTGCTACTGAGTAATGACACTGGGATTATAGATCGATCAATTGCTAAACTCAAATGTTGAAAAAGAAAGGAGAGTGGAGTCACAGGGAGATAGGGTGGTAAAAAAGGCTTTCGGCACATTGGCCATCAGTCAGAGTATTGAGTGCAGAAGTTGGGAGATCATGTTACAGTAAGGTTGCCGACTTTCTCACTCCCAAATAAGGGACAAAAGGTGAAAATACGGGACAAATTCCCGACGGCAATTCGTTGACCGACTCGGCCGTGGCTGGGTGAATGATGAGTTGGCCCGGGTGCTGGACTGTAACACAAAGCCCAGCCGGCTGAGGAGTTTTGGGCCACGCAACGTCGCGAGCAATGTCCGGCACCCAATCCAACTCCTGAACCGATGATCAGCCATGAGAAGGAGGGGTGGTGGTGGTGTCGGTGGTAAGCGAAGGTCCGAAGGTCGGACAGCTGGCCGGGCTGCCGACCGACGGGGCCACGGGCGAATCCCTGCTGCTGCTGCTGCTGCTGCTGCTGCTGCTGCACTCCACGGGCTGCACTATGTAGGGACGGGTGAGGCGGGGCCGGACACGGCGCTCCGACCCGACAGAACCCTCGACCCGAGTAGTAGCGGTCAAATACGGGACAAGGGCGGTCCCGTACGGGACAAACCAATTTAGCCCAATATGGGATGTCCCGGCTAATACGGGACAGTTAGCAACACTATGTTACAGTTATACACTCTAAGACATTAATAAGGCCGCAGGTACACAAAAATGCTGGAGAAACTCAGCGGGTGCAGCAGCATCTATGGAGAGAAGGAAATAGGCGACGTTTCGGGCCGAAACCCTTCTTCAGACTGATGGGGGGTGGGGGGAAGAAGGAAGGAAAAAGGGAGGAGGAGGAGCCCGAGGGCGGGGGGATGGGAGGAGACAGCTCGAGGGTTAAGGAAGGGGAGGAGACAGCAAAGGCTAGCAAAACTGGGAGAATTCAACGTTCATGCCATCCGGACGCAAGCAACCCAGGCGGAATATGAGGTGCTGTCCTCCAATTTCCGATGTTGCTCACTCTGGCAATGGAGGAGACCCAGGACAGAGAGGTCGGATTGGGAATGGGAGGGGGAGTTGAAGTGCTGAGCCACCGGGAGTTCAGGTAGGTTATTGCGGACTGAGCGGAGGTGTTCGGCGAAACGATCGCCCAACCTCCGCTTAGTCTCCCCGATGTAAATCAGCTGACATCTAGAGCAGCGGATGCAGTAGATGAGGTTGGAGGAGATACAGGTGAACCTTTGTCGCACCTGGAACGACTGCTTGGGTCCTTGAATGGAGTCGAGGGGGGAGGTGAAGGGACAGGTGTTGCATTTCTTGCGGTTGCAACGGAAAGTGCCCGGGGAGGGGGTGGTACGGGAGGGAAGGGAAGAATTGACAAGGGAGTTGCGGAGGGAGCGGTCTTTGCGGAAGGCAGACATAGGGGGAGATGGGAAGATGTGGCGAGTGGTGGGGTCACGTTGGAGGTGGCGGAAATGGCGGAGGATTATTTGTTGTATTTGCCGGCTGGTGGGGTGAAAGGTGAGGACTAGGGGGACTCTGCCCTTGTTGCGAGTGCGGGGATGGGGAGAGAGAGCAGTGTTGCGGGGTATGGATGAGACCCTGGTGCGAGCCTCATCTATGGTGGCGGAGGGGAATCCCCGTTCCCTGAAGAACGAGGACATTTCCGATGCCCTGGTGTGGAACGTCTCATCCTGGGAGCAGATGCGGCGTAGGCGGAGGAATTGGGAGTAGGGGATGGAGTCTTTACAGGGGGCAGGGTGGGAAGACGTGTAGTCCAGATAGCCATGTGAGTCAGTTGGTTTGTAGTGTATGTCGGTCAGAAGTCTGTCCCCTGCGATGGAGATGGTGAGGTCAAGGAATGGTAGGGAAGTGTCGGAAATGGTCCAGGTGTATTGGAGTGCCGGATGGAAGTTGGTGGTGAAGTGGATGAAGTCAGTCAGTTGTGTGTAGGTGCAGGAGGTGGCCCCAAAGCAGTCGTCAATGTAACGGAGGTAGAGGTTGGGGATGGGGCCCTGGTACATATTGAACAAGGATTGTTCAACGTACCCGACAAAGAGGCAGGCGTAGCTGGGGCCCATGCGTGTGCCCATAGCTACGCCTTGTGTTTGGAGAAAATGGGAGGAGTCAAACGTAAAGTTGTTGAGGGTAAGGACCAGCTCCGCTAGGCGGAGGAGAGTGTCAGTGGCTGGGTATAGGTTGCTCCTCTGGTCGAGGAAGAACCGGAGGGCTTTGAGGCCATCCTGGTGGGGGATGGAGGTGTAGAGTGACTGGACATCCATGGTGAAGATGAGGGGGTGAGGGCCTAGAGAGTGGAATGCACGGAGGCGGCGGAGAGTGTCTGAGGTGTCTAGAACATAGGTGGGAAGGGATTTGACCAAGGGGGATAGTATGGAGTCAAGGTATGTGGAGATGAGTTCGGTGGGGCACGAACAAGCAGAGACAATGGGTCTGCCGGGAGAGCCGGGTTTGTGGATTTTGGGGAGAAGGTAAAAACGGGCCGTGCGGGGCTGGGGAACGATGAGGTTGGAAGCTTGGTCGGGCAGGGCGTGGGAATTGATGAAGTCGGTGATGGTGCTAGATATGGTGGCCTGGTGCTCGTCAGTGGGGTCATGGTCCAAGGGTAAGTAGGAGGAGGTGTCCGAGAGTTGGCGCGTGGCCTCAGCTTTGTAGAGATCGACGCGCCAGACTACCACGGCACCTCCCTTGTCGGCTGGTTTGATGACCCAATCTGGGTTTTTGCGGAGTGATTCAATGGCAGTGCGTTCAGGGGGGGAAAGATTAGAGTGAGACAGGGGAGTGGAGAAGTTGAGGCGGTTGACGTCGCGGCGGCAGTTCTGGATAAAGAGTTCCAGAGCCGGGACGTTACGAGAGGGGTTCCACGAGGAGGGGGTGCGTTGGAGACGGGAAAAAGGGTCATCATTGGGGGGCGAGGACTCCTTCCCATGGAAGTGCGCTGTGAGGCGGAGACGACGGTAGAAGCGCTCCAAGTCATGGTGGGCGCGGAACTCATTGAGATGGGGACGGAGGGGGACAAAGGTAAGACCTCTGCTGAGGACAGACCGTTCGGTATGGGAGAGGGGGAGGTCAGGGGGGATGGTGAACACCCGGCAGGGATGGGAGTTGGGGCCAGAGGAAGGCAGGTGGGTGGACTGGGGGCAGGGCGATGTGTAGGGGGGGGGGGGTTGTGGGTGTTGGAGGGGTGGTGGGTGGTCAGGGGGTGGGGGGGGTGAGAGGGCTGTAATGTGGGTGGGGAAGAGCGGGGGTGACATAGTTGGAGGGGGATGGGGGAGAGTCAGTGGAACAGCCACTGAGGTTGGCAAGGCTGGGCAGACGGGCATTAGGACCCAGTGGAGTTAAGCCCAGGAGAGTGGGAGTGAGCAGCGTGGAGGCTTCAGGCCCAGTGCAGAGTAAGGCCGCATCTGGAACTGTGCCTCAGTACATGTGATAATAAACTAAACTGAACCTGTATTGTGTTGAATTTTGGTCACCGTGTTATAGGAAAGATGTTGTCAAGTTGGAAAGCGTACGGAGATGATTTACAAGGATGCTGCCAGGACTTGCAGGTTTGTATCTAACATATCAAGTATAAGGGGTAAGCCATTTAGAACAGAGACGAGGAAACACTTTTTCCTACAGAGAGTTGTGAGTCTGTGGAATTCTCTGCCTCAGAGGGCGGTGGAGGCAGGTTCTCTGGATGCTTTCAAGAGAGAGCTAGATGGGGCTCTTAAAAATTGCGGAGTCTCAAGCACTTCCACAACTTCTGGGGTAAGATGAGTCTTGAGATTCACCGCCCTCTGTAAAAATAACTTTGTTGCACGCCTCTAGTTTGATCAGCTCTTCACCTCGTAGCATCTCACAAAGGCATCCAGTATCATCAAAGATAAAAACCACCCTGGCCATGCTCGCACATTTCACTCCCAACGTCGGGAAGAAAGTACAGGAGTCTGAAAACCGTGACCAGCAGGTTCAAGAATTGCTTCATCCCAACAACCATCAGGCTCTTGAACACAAGACCAGAGAGATAGTCTCTGGCCCAGCACCATCTGCATTGGTCTTACCTGGCCCACGTTTGGCCCATATCTCACTAAACCATTCCTACCTGTCCGAGTATCTTTCAAAAGTTGTTACTGTACATTCCTCAACTACCTCTTCTAGAAGGGTTTCGGTCCGAAACGTTGCCTATTTCCTTCGCTCCATAAATGCTGCAGCACCCGCTGAGTTTCTCCAGCATTTTTGTCTACCTACCTCTTCTAGGAGCTCATTCCACACACCCACCACCCTACATGACATTTTCCTCAATAGACAATAGAAAATAGGTCCAGGAGTAGGCCATTCGGCCCTTCGGCCCTTCGAGCCAGCACCGCCATTCAATGTGATCATGGCTGATCATCCCCTATCAGTACCCCCGTTCCTGCCTTTTCCCCATATCCCCTGACTCCGCTATCATTAAGAGTCCTATCTAGCTCTCTCTTGAGAACCAGAGAACCGGCCTCCACCGCCTTCGGAGGCAGAGAATTCCACAGACTCACCACTCTCTGTGAGAAAAAGTGTTTCCTCGTCTCCGTTCTAAATGGCGATTATGAACTATGGACTAACTTTGGTTGTACTAAGGACTTTACTGGCTTTACCTTGCACTAAACATTATTCCCTTTATCATGTACCCGTACACTGTGGATGGCTCGATTGTAATTAAGTATTGTCTTTCTGCTGACTGGATAGCACACAAAAGCTTTTCACTGTTCCTCAGTAAATGTGACAAAAATTAAACTAAGCTAAACTAAACTTTTACACAAGCTCTAAGTTTATTGTTCACTTAAATCTTTGTTTATTATATGTATCTATGAGTACTGTTTATAGGCCGGTTAAGCTGCTGCAAATACGAATTTCATTGTTTTGTTGTCAGTATATGTGACAATTAAACTTACCGAATAGTGAAAGACCTGGATAGAGAGGATGTTTCCACTAGTGGGAGAGTCTAGGACCAGAGGTCACAGCCTCAGAATTAAAGGACATTCCTTTGGAGATAAGGAGGAATTTCTCTAGTCAGAGGGTGGTGAATCTGTGGAATTCATTGCCACAGACAGCTGGAGAGGCCAAGCCAATGGATATTGGCCACCAGGAGCGCCATGGAGATGGCAGCTCTGCTACAGGCAGGTGTTTTTTCGTTTTTTCGTTTCTTCATCGTTTTCTGTTCGTTTTTTCATCTGTTTGTTATTTTTAGCGTTAAAAGTGTTTTTAGTGTTAAAAGTTTTGTTTTAATGTACTTCGGTTTGTTTTATGTGGGGGGAGGGGGGAGGAGTTTGGGGGAAACTTTTTTTCAGGTTCTTACCTTCCCGGAGATGTGTTCAATTTTCGGATCACATTCTCTGGGCTCTGCGGCCTACCATCGATGGAGCTGGAAGCCTCCTCGGACTGTCGTGAGCCCCACCGCGGGGCATGGACGTAACATCGGAGCGGATCCCTTGCCTGGGATGGCTCCCACCACGGCCTGCGGACATGCAAGGGCTCGCAGTCTCGCGAGAGGCTAGTCGGGAGTTGCAATGCCACAGAAGGTTCGACCAGCCCCGACGCGATGCTCGATCGCCCGGCACGGGGGAGCTGACATCCCCCCCGATGCAGGAGCTGAACGCCTCGATGCAGAGGGCCAGAACTCCGCCGGCTACGGGAGTCAAGATCATCCCGTCACCGGAGGGCTCGTGGCCCCCGACCGAGGAAGAACAAAAGGAAGGACTTGAACTTTATTTCGCCTTCCATCACAGTGAGGAATGTGTAGGAGTCACTGTGGTGGATGTTGATGTTAAAATGTGTTTTTGAGTGATCTGTTATTTTAATTGTATGATTGACCTGGCCAGTGAAATTCCTCATATGTTGCAAAACATACTTGGCGAATAAAGTGTGATTCTGATTCTGATTCTGATATTTTAAAGGAAGAGATAGATAGATAGATTCTTGATTAGTATGGGTGTCAGGGGTTATGGGGAGAAGGCAGGAGAATGGTGTTGATAGATCAGCCACGATTGAATGGGCCGAATGGCCAGATTCTGCTGCTGTCCCTTGTGGTAGGCAACTTCTGTCCACCGTTAGTGTGCAGCAACAAACTACAGCCTCGTGAATTTCCTCTTTAATACCAATTAAAGTGCCAGCGTAAACATTCCTTAATTAGAGAACAAGGAGGCTTAGAGAAGTCAGAGCAAGATTTTATGCTTGACTTCTTTGTTGTCAGAACAGCTAAGACTCAGAAGGCTGTGACGGCTGGTTACGGAAGAGCTGTCCAGAAATGATGATTTACTGAACAAACCCACGGGGAAGAAAGATTTCATTTTGGGGAAATAATGTGAGCACAGAATCAAATAGGACAGAGAATGTTATTATTTACGCTGATTTTCGCGCATTAACTTGTTTCAGCTCAGTAAATATGAAAGAAATCAGGAAGAAGGTCTTAGTTTAGTTTAGAGATACAGCGCGGAAACAGGCCCTTCGGCCCACATAGTCCGTGCCGACCAGCGATCACCCTGTACATTAGCACTATCCTACACACTAGGGACAATTTACAATCTTTGCCAAATCCAATTAACCTACTAACACGCACGTTTTTAATTTAATATTTTTTAAATTATTAATCAAAAATATTTATTCAATTATTAAAAATAATATTTACAGTACAATAAAACAAACCAGAACACACCACCATAGTACAAGACAAACAAATATACTAATTAAACGACTATACACTCCTTGTCAAGGATGCATTCAACCCCCAGCGGTGCCCAGCGGTCCCAGGAATCCCCCAGGGTGCCCGTGGACAGCGCATAGTCCCTCTCTAACGCCACCCGGGCACGGAAGTAACCCCGGAAAAGCCAGCCAGCTCGGGCGGGCAGCCAGCTCGGGCAGAGCCCCCCACCACCTGACACCAGTCATTGAAAGTAGGAATGCAGGTGCAGCAGGCAGTGAGGAAAGCAAATGGTATGTTAGCATTCATAGCAAAAGGATTTGAGTATAAGAGCAGGGAGGTTCTACTGCAGTTGTACAGGGTCTTGGTGGGACCACACCTGGAGTATTGCGTACAGTTTTGGTCTCCTAATCTGAGTAAAGACATTCTTGCCATAGAGGGAGTACAGAGAAGGTTCACCAGACTGATTCCTGGGATGGCAGGACTTTCATATGAGGAAAGACTGGACAGACTCGGCCTGTACACGTTGAAATTCAGAAGACTGAGGGGGGATCTTATCGAAACTTATAAAATTCTTAAGGGTTGGACAGGCTAGATGCAGGAAGATTATTCCCGATGTTGGGGAAGTCCAGAACTAGGAGTCACAGTTTAAGGATAAGAGGGAAGACTTTTAGGACCGAGATGAGGAAATCATTTTTTAGACAGAGAGTGGCGAATCTGTGGAATTCTCTGCCACAGAAGGTAGTTGAGGCCAGTTCACTGGCTATATTTAAGAGGGAGTTAGATGTGGCCCTTGTGGCTAAAGGGATGAGGGGGTATGGAGAGAAGGCAGGGATGGGATACTGAGTTGGATGATCAGCCATGATCATATCAAATGGCGGTGCAGGCTCGAAGGGCCGAATGGCCTACTCCTGCACCTATTTTCTATGTTTCTATGTTTCTAAAACCTGCACATCTTTGGAGTGTGGGAGGGAACCTGAGCAGCCAGAGAAAACCCACACAGGTCACAGGGAGAAAGTACAAACTCCGTACAGACAGCACCCGTAGTCAGGTTCGATCCCGGGTCTCTGATGCTGTAAAGGGCCTGTCCCACTTAACGATCTTTTTCGGCTGCTGCCGGCGTCATTGACTGACGTACCAGGTGGCCGAAAAACCGTCAAGTTGCACTTCTTCTTCTTCTTCTTCTTGCGTGTGGCGTGCACAGCCTAAAGTTGTTGGACAACTTGTTCTATTTGATCTTCCGTTTGTGCACGTCGAGTGGATTGCATTAGTCGAAACAGGACGGACCACGTGAAGGTTGCAATCTTCCACCCGGTCAAGTTGCACGGCAGGCTAGGACACAGTTGACGTCAAGCTGCGACAATTTACGTCATCCGGCGTCACAATTGTTCGGGACCTGGGATGATCACGACAGTGACAGCATACGACAACCTACGACATCCTGCGACCACACGGACGTCTAACAACGACAACCGAGGTCAACATACGTTCACCCGCGACATGATAACGCAAGCTACGACACTGTCTGCGACATCTGAAGACAACAGAAGACAAGTAATTTGTTTAAGAAGGAACTGCAGATGCTGGAAAATCGAAGGTAGACAAAAATGCTGGAGAAACTCCAGCGGGTGCAGCAGCATCTACGGAGCGAAGGAAATAGGCAACGTTTCGGGCCGAAACCCTTCTTCAGACTGATGTAGGGTGGGTAGAAGAAAGGAAAAAGGAAGAGGAGGAGCCCGAGGGCTGAGGGAGAGCTGAGAAGGGGAGGAGACAGCAAGGGCTACCGGAAATTGGAGAATTCAATGTTTATGCCGCTAGGGTGCAGACTGCCCAAGCGGAATATGAGGTGCTGCTCCTCCAATTTCCGGTGGTGCTCACTCTGGCCATGGAGGAGGCCCAGGACAGAGAGGTCGGATTTGGAATGGGAGGGGGAGTTGAAGTGCTGAGCCACCGGGAGATCAGGTTGGTTAATGCGGACTGAGCGGAGGTGTTCGGCGAAACGATCGCCAAGCCTAAGCTTGGTCTCACCGATGTAGATCAGCTGACATCTAGAGCAGCGGATGCAATAGATGAGGTTGGAGGGGATGCAGGTGAACCTCTGCCGCACCTGGAACGAATGCTTGGGACCTTGAATGGAGTCGAGGGGGGAGGCGAACTAGTAACGCCATTTTGATCCGTATCTCGGCGCAGGCGCCGTCGCCGGTCGCCGTAGGATGACGCAGTTTGTCGCCGAGGTCATGACCTTGCGACATCGTACGTGACCTGTCGACAACCTACGACAGGAGACGACAGGCAACGTCAAGCCCACTGTCGCCGCAAGGCTTTGAACATTTCAAAATCCAGCGGAGACGAGAAAAAAGTGACGACACTTGCGGAGACAGCTCACGACAACACAGGCGTCAGTCCGCGTCACGCCGTGTCATGCCGCACGAAAAAAGTCACCTAGTGGGACAGGGGCTTAAGGCAGCAACTCTACTGCTGCACCGCTCTATATTATATATTAATATATTATTATATTATATTAATATTAACGTCTTAAAAAGATATATAGTCTAATTTCATTATCAGACTCGCACCCATCTATGCCTCTTCAGAACTGCTTCCTACATTTGGCTTCAATAATTTATTTATTACGGGCTAATTTATTGTACATGTAAAAATGTCATATATTAATTTTTCACATTTAGTAAGAGACGTATAATAATTACTCAACCAATTTTCACTTTGATGGAATGGTGAATCTTGAAAGTTTAGCTTTACTAGTGTCATGTTTACCAAAGTAGAAGATTTGAAAAGATCGTATGTACTCCAGATAAATACATCCTGTACTATCATTCAAACTTAAGTACGATAGGGGAAGATACAGAGTGCAGAATATAGTTCTCAGCATTGTAGCGCATCAGTTCCACAGACAAAGTCCAATGTCCACAATGGGGTAGAGGTGAATCTGACAGTACCCTAGCTTATGGAAGGATCATTCAGAAGCTTGATAACAGAGGGGAAGAAACTGTTCCTGAGTCTGGTGGTGCGCGCTTTCAAGCTCCTGTACCTTCTGCCGGACGGGAGCTGACAGAAGAAGGAATGGCCAGGGTTGGGGAAGTCTTTGATGATGTCTGCTTTCCCGAGGGAGCGTGAAATGCAGATGGAGTCAATGGTGGTGGGGTAGTCTGGTCCGTGTGATGGACTGGGCTACATCCACAACTCTCTGCAGTTTCTTGCAGTCTTGGGCAGAGTTGTTCCCAAACCAAGCTGTGATGCAAAACGCCAGTATGCTTTCTATGGTCGATAGTCAATAGTCTTATATTTGACACATGCGCAACTGCACAGTGAGATTATTTTTGCATATATTACACGTGCGGGCGCCGCCATTTTTAGCGCCGTTATTCAAAGTCTAAAGTCGGGTCGGCCCACGTGCTCGATGTACTGGAGCAGTTCCCGTGAACCGACGTCCCTCTCATCTCCTCTCCTCTCCTCTCCTGGCCATCTTTGTGTCCCGGGGGCCACCTCCTGCAGCCGACCGTGAAGGCGCTGGAACCATTACCCCGGTTCACCCTCCGACCGGCCCCCTCGCTCCTCGCGCCCGATGTCTCCAGCTCCGTTTAAGGTTGTTCCAGTTCTGTGTGTTTGCCAAATTCAGCAAAATATTCCAACATTGCAGCTGCTTGTGTGTTTAAATTACAGATTGGTGTTGCCTCAAGGGTAAACAGTAGGCACACTGATTAAGGGGCCTGTCCCACTTGCCGATTTTTTACGGCGATTGCCGGCGTCATATCCGAGTCGCCAAAAGATTTTGAACATTTCAAAATCCAGCGGCGACAAAAAAAATGTCGCGACGCTTGAAAAAACACCGCACGTCGATACGTCAACATGTCGCGTCACGCCACGAATTTTTCGGTGGCCTGATACGTCAGTCAATGATGCCGTCAGTCGCTGAAAATAATGCCAAGTGGGACAGGCCCTTGAAGTTGGTAGTCATATTCACCCGATGTGTATGGTGGCAGGAATTTACATTGCAAGGCCAGCAGCATAAACAAGGACCAGTCGCACCCTGGCCACTCCCTCTTCTCCCCTCTCACATCAGGCAAAAGGTACAGAAGTGCGAATATGCACACCTCCAGATTCAGGGACAGTTTCTTCCCAGCTGTTATCAGGCAACTGAACCATCCTACCACAACCAGAGAGCGGTCCTGAACTACTATCTACCTCATCTTTGATGGGACTTTGCTGGCTTTACCTCGCACTGAACGTTATTCATCATGTATCTATACACTGTACATGGCTCGATTGTAATCATGTATTGTCTTTCTGCTGACTGGTTAGCACGCAACAAAAGTTTTTCACTGTACCTCAGGACAGGTGACAACGAAGTCAAGAGTGTTTTATTGTCATATGTCCAGATAAAATAATTAAATTCTAACTTGCAGTAGCACAACAGAATATTGTACTCTGTAAACAGTATAATGAAAAAAAGTTCAGTGTGTGTATGTACGCACATACTCACATATACACAGATCATATATATTGGGTACAGTTTTTGTCTCCTAATCTGAGGAAAGACATTCTTGCCATAGAGGGAGTACAGAGAAGGTTCACCAGACTGATTCCTGGGATGTCAGGACTTTCATATGAAGAAAGACTGGATAGACTCGGCTTGTACTCGCTAGAATTTAGAAGATTGAGGGGGGATCTTATAGAAACTTACAAAATTCTTAAAGGGGTTGGACAGGCTAGATGCAGGAAGATTATTCCCGATGTTGGGGAAGTCCAGAACAAGGGGTCACAGTTTAAGGATAAGAGGGAAGTCTTTTAGGACCGAGATGAGAAAAAAAATTTTACACAGAGAGTGGTGAATCTGTGGAATTCTCTGCCACAGAAGGTAGTTGAGGCCAGTTCATTGGCTATATTTAAGAGGGAGTTAGATGTGGCCCTTGTGGCTAAAGGGATCAGGGGGTATGGAGAGAAGGCAGGTACAGGATACTGAGTTGGATGATCAGCCATGATCATATTGAATGGCAGGGCAGGCTCGAAGGGCCGAATGGCCTACTCCTACACCTATTTTCTCTGTTTCTATATATATATATATCTGAACTGAGGAAAATCTTGTCAGCTATTTAGCCCACATAGAAACATAGAAAATCGCAGACTGCTGCCATGTATACCACCGGGGGATGCCATGCCATGCCACACATCCACCTCTCCACGAGGCAGCGGGGAGGACAAGTTATGCCAGGCACGGTGGCGCAGCGTTAGAGTTGCTGCTTCACAGCGCCAGAGACCCGGGTTCGATCCTGACCATGGGTGCTGCCTTGCACAGAGTTGGTCCCTTCTCCCCCCGTGTGTCCTGCATGGGATTTTCTCCTAGATCTTCGTTTTTTTTCCCCTCCCACACTCCAAAGGTTCGTGGTTGAGTTGGCTTTGGTATAAATGGTACATTGCCCCTAGTGTGCGTGGGATAGTGTCAGTGTGCCGGGGGTGCTGGGGGTGCCTGCTGTCTCCACGCTGTATCTCTAAAACTAAACTAGTGACAGACGCCGGGATGCTGACTTGACATTTACCAGCGCTGTTTCCCTGGAAACAGTGGAGGTGAGCCAAATAGAGAAGCTGGAAAAAGTAGCAGTGGGAAAATGCCTGATTGGGTCCCCATCCACTTTCAAGTAGCATTAACAGCACTGCATGCTTCAACCAGCGATGAGTGTTAGGGGTTAAAACTCAAAGCGTGTAGATTTCTCCAAGGCTCTTCCCTGAAGAAAAAAACACACATTCTTCATTCCTCATTCACAGACACCCATCTGATTCGTTTCTGCGTGGCAGATTCTGACTGTGTTTTGTTTATTTATGTCAGTATTATTTCCTTTCCGTTAGCTGCAGGTTTCCCCGTTGAGCCGACTGTGAGAGGAAACATCGCGTCTTCATTTTGTGCGTATGAATTATTTTTCACCCCCCTCCCCTTCTCCCCTCCCTCCCTCCCTCCCTCCCTCCCTCCCTCCCTCTCCCCATTCTGAGAGCACAAGGTTGGTTGGTTGCTGTCAACCGAATGGAAATTCACTGTTTCAGCAGCGATGGCAAATCGAGTTTGGGCTCTGCTCTGAATGCTACACTTTAATGAGATGTTAACAGCTAGAAAGGCGGGCGGGCTGGCTACCACAGTTTCGGTGTTACTAGGAGGAAGCGCTTGCTGAAGATGCCAGCGTCTTGTGCCTGCACTATCATTCTGCTCCTACCTCCACGACTCCAGAGGCTCAGTGCTGTAGTCTAGTTAACAAGGTAATCCAAACTAGTGGTCGTAATTCTTGATTCAGAAATAACAATTTAATAAGCTGCAGCAGGTTTTATTCTGCTGTGTTTAATTGAACTGCAAATGTTGTGAGCTGGCACATGCAGTTACACGATTATGAGATGGATTTATATCTATCTGTGTATTGCCTAGAACATGTATCAAATGTATCTCATATAGTAAAATATATATCACTATATACACAGTAAAATGATATATCATCTAGTCAAAGGGCTGAGAATAACATTGATGTATGATCGTGCATTACATGTAAAATGTATCAGATTTTTATAAAATAGGAAAATGGAATATGAAGTACAATTTTTGTACATATGTTTATCACATATAATGCAAGAAATCTATATAATAGTAAAAGGTATGGGAATTATGTTGATGTGGCTTATGTCTATATATACATATAAAATATATCAACTATATATCATATAGTAAAAGGAATGGGATGACACTGGTTTATGTATGTGTCTGACATATAAAATGTTACAATTACTAGACCAAGTGGGACCCGTTGGGTCCTGTCCCCCAACGCGGGGGGGGGGGGGGGGGGGGGGGGGGGGGGGGGTTGGTTTAACACAGTAAAATAAATGGGAATTACAATTTTTGTACATATGTATATATTACATATAAAATGTATCTTTTTTAAAAAACACTAGTGAAAGGAATGGAGATGGCATTTATTTATGTGTGTGGCTGAACATTCAATGTATCAAATATTTGAGTATAGGAGCAGGGAGGTTCTACTGCAGTTGTACAGGGTCTTGGTGAGACCACACCTGGAGTATTGCGTACAGTTTTGGTCTCCTAATCTGAGGAAAGACATTCTTGCCATAGAGGGAGTACAGAGAAGGTTCACCAGACTGATTCCCGGGATGGCAGGACTTTCATATGAAGAAAGACTGGATACTCGGCTTGTACTCGCTAGAATTTGGAAGATTGAGGGGGGATCTTATAGAAATGTACAAAATTCT
The DNA here is from genome assembly GCF_010909765.2 of Amblyraja radiata. Taxonomy (NCBI): domain Eukaryota; kingdom Metazoa; phylum Chordata; class Chondrichthyes; order Rajiformes; family Rajidae; genus Amblyraja; species Amblyraja radiata. Next base: position 109,270,417 of record NC_045960.1, on the reverse strand, counting down.
TAAGGGGTTGGACAGGCTAGATGCAGGAAGATTGTTCCCGATGTTGGTGAAGTCCAGAACAAGGGGTCACAGTTTAAGGATAAGGGGGAAGTCTTTTAGGACCGAGATGAGAAAATCATTTTTCACACAGAGAGTGGTGAATCTGTGGAACTCTCTGCCACAGAAGGTAGTTGAGGCCAGTTCATTGGCTATATTTAAGAGGGAGTTAGATGTGGCCCTTGTGGCTAAAGGGATCAGGGGGTATGGAGAGAAGGCAGGGATGGGATACTGAGTTGGATGATCAGCCATGATCATATTGAATGGCGGTGCAGGCTCGAAGGGCCGAATGGCCTACTCCTGCACCTATTTTCTATGTTTCTATATATAAACTAGTAAAATGAATGCGGGGTAAGATTGATGTAAATATATACATAACATATAAAATGCATCAAATATATAGAGTAAAAGGATAGAGAATAACATTAATGTACGTGTGTGTATATGGATATAAAATATATCAAATATATATAAAAGGAATGGGAATCAGAGTGTTCACTGGTAAGAATTTGTAGTGATTTTATTTCTGATTGTTTTCTTCCCAGTCATTGAAAGTCTTCATTTTATCACCTGTTTCATTTCTCTGGTGAAGTGGTTGCTTGTCCCAACGCCGGCAAGATCCCCGCGGGGGAAATGCAGTCAGCAATGAAAGTGTCTTCAGAACACACTCCCGGGCGGAGAGGAAGGAAGCCGGGCAGGAAAAGGAGGCAGGAGCTGCTTCAGTCGGCTTTTAAACTGGCTGCTGCCGCCTCTGCTCCAGCCAAAGCAATCCTCCCGCTGAAAATACCCAAGAAGAGGGGACCCAAGCCTGGAAGCAAGGTAAACGTGGTTGTCACGCGCTGGGGTAACTCAGCGGGACAGGCAGAGCATCTCTGGAGAGAAGCAATGGGTAGAGTTGCTGCCTTACAGCGCCAGACACCATATAACCATATAACAATTACAGCACGGGAACATAGAAACAGAGAAAATAGGTGCAGGAGTAGGCCATTCGGCCCTTCGAGCCTGCACCGCCATTCAATATGATCATGGCTGATCATCCAACTCAGTATCCCATCCCTGCCTTCTCTCCATACCCCCTGATCCCTTTAGCCACAAGGGCCACATCTAACTCCCTCTTAAATATAGCCAATGAACTGGCCTCAACTACCTTCTGTGGCAGAGAATTCCACAGATTCGCCACTCTCTGTGTAAAAAATGATTTTCTCATCTCGGTCCTAAAAGGCTTCCCTCTTATCCTTAAACTGTGACCCCTAGTTCTGGACATCCCCAACATCGGGAACAATCTTCCTGCATCTAGCCTGTCCAACCCCTTAAGAATTTTGTAAGTTTCTATAAGATCCCCCCTCAAGCTTCTAAATTCTAGCATGTACAAGCCGAGTCTATCCAGTCTATCCAGAAACAGGCCATCTCGGCCCTTCTAGTCCGTGCCGAACACTTACTCTCACCTAGTCCCATCTACCTGCACTCAGACCATAACCCTCCATTCCTTTCCCGTCCATATACCTATCCAATTTATTTTTAAATGATAAAATCGAACCTGCCTCCACCACTTCCACTGGAAGCTCATTCCCCCTCGTGTTACCCCTAAACTTATGTCCCTTAATTCTCAAATCATGGCCTCTTGTTTGAATCTTCCCTACTCTCAATGGGAAAAGCTTATCCACGTCTATCCCTCTCATCATTTCAAAGACCTCTATCAAGTCCCCCCTTAACCTGGGTTCAATCCCAACTACGGGTGCTGCCTGTACAGAGTTTGTACGTTCTCCCCGTGTCCGCGTGGGTTTTCTCCGGGTGCTCCGGTTTCCTCCCACATCCCAAAGATGTTCCAGTTTATAGGTTAATCGGCTTCTGTAAATAGTCCTCCTTGGTGTGTGTGTAGGATAGAACTTGTGCACAGTAACCGCTGGTCGGCGCGGACTCGGTGGGCCGAAGAGCCTATTTCCACGCTGCATCTCCAAACTTAAGTAAGAAATAAAAACATGGTGTGGAACTGCAGATGCCGGTTTACACCGAAGATAGACACAAAATGCTGGAGTAACTCAGCGGGACAGGCGGCATCTCTGGAGCGCAGGAATGGCTGACGTTTTGGGTTGGGACCCCTCTTCAGACTGAGAGTCAGGGGCGAGGGAGGCATAGAGATATGGAAGGGTAAGGTGTGAAAATGGGGGATCAAAGGGGACGATGATTAAAGGAAATGTAGAAAGGTTCATTGTTGGCTGAGGGCAAGGTGACAACGAGGCATACAATCAGTAATATTTAATCAGGAGGACAATGAAACTAGTCGGAGAACTAGGGTGGGGGAGGACGGAGAGAGAGGGAAAGCAAGGGTTACTTGAAACTAGAGAAATCATATTCATACTGCTGGGTTGTAAGCTGCCCAAGCAAAATATGAGTAGGAGGGAACTGGTTTACGCCGAAGACAAAAAAATGAATGAATGAATGAATGAATGAATGAATGAATGAATAAATGAATGAATGAATAAGTTTATTGGCCAAGTATTCACATACAAGGAATTTGCCTTGGTGCTCCTCCCGCAAGTGACAACATGACATACAGTGACAGTTAGGAATGACACATAAAACATTAAACATTAAAAATATAACATTATTGATTAAACGTGTGAATTAAATAAAATACCAGATCAAAAGGAGGCTACAGACTTTTGGTTATTGAGTCAAGCTACTACTCCTGGAAAAAAAGCTGTTTTTATGTCTGGCTGTGGCAGCTTTGACAGTCCGGAGTCGCCTTCCAGAGGGAAGTGATTCAAAGAGTTTGTGGCCAGGGTGAGAGGGGTCAGAGATGATCTTGCCCACTCGCTTCCTGGCCCTTGCAGTGTGCAGTTCATCAATGGAGGGAAGGTTGCAGCCAACAACCTTCTCAGCTGATCGGACGATTCGCTGCAGCCTCCGGGTGCTGGAGTAACTCAGCGGGACAGGCGGCATCTCTGGAGAGAAGGAATGGGCGACGTTTCGGGTCGAGATCCTTCAGTTCCTCTATGTCAGTGGAGAGTGATGGATGCACTTTACAAATACAAAGTCGCTCAGAAATCTTTCACACTCCCATTAACCTCAAGGAGCTAAAATAGCAGCTTTTTTCACTGCAGAGAGCCAGGGAAATTTTAATGGATACGTTTTTTGAGCATTCGAGCTGATTACTTTATAAAATCAGAAGCGTTGTGTAAACAGATGGATTTCACTGGGGATTACATATACATTCCCTGGGATAAACCATTAATTTGAAAACTATGATACAGTAATTGGCATGTCCAGCAGTAGAGTTGCTCCCTGTTCCCACTTAGGAAACCTGAACGGAAACCTTTGGAGACTTTGCGCCCCACCCAAGGTTTCCGTGCAGTTCCCGGAGGTTGCAGGTGGTTGCCGGAGGTTGCAGGTAGTGGAAGCAGGTAGGGAGACTGACAAAAACCTCCGGGAACCGCACAGAAACCTTGGGTGGGGCGCAAAGTCTCCAGAGGTTTCCGTTCAGGTTTCCTAAGTGGGACAGGGGCATAACAGTGTTACAGTGCCAGAGATACAGTATGGAAACAGGCCCTTCGGCCCAACTTGCCCATGGCCAACCAACATGCCACATCTACACTGGTCCCACCTGCCTGCGTTTGGCCCATATCCTTCCAAACCCGTCCTATCCATGCACCTGTTTAACTGTTCCTTAAACGTTGGGATAATCCCAGCCTCAACTACCTCCTCTGGCGGCTCGTTCCACACACCCACCATTCTTTGAGTGAAAAAGTTACCCCTCAGATTCCTATTAAATCTTGTCCCCTTCACCTTAAAAGAGACTGTGTAGGTTTGCCAGAGTTACCAGCGATTGTTAAACCATGTTTATATATTTTACCTTCCTTCCGTGCGTGCATGTTAATGACCTGCCTCGTTCCTGTTACTAAGGAAACGGGTATTTTAATTTTCATAGAAAGTCAGCCTTAACCATTCCACACTGCCGCTGCAACAAGCGACAAATAAAATAAAGGCTTTCTGCTCAGTAACCGAGCTCACATCTTTACATTGCATCTGTTGCAGAGACTAATTAAATAAATAATCCCTTATATTATTTCGTATTTGCTGCAGTCAAGCACAATGTGTTTTGTGGCTACATTTTAAACATTTGTCCAGATTACTGTTTGAAATTAGGTGCATGTATGTATGTATATGTATATAAACACACACACACAGACATATATATATACATGCATGTATACATATGTGTGTGTATAAATGTTTGTGCATAAATGTGTGTGGGCTTGTGTCCGTATTGTGTATATATAGTTACACCCGCATATGTTAATATATATATTTATATATATTTATATGTACACACACACATAAATGTGTTTTTGTGCATATATGTGTGTGTGTTTATGTACCCACAACTATATACACACATGGACATCTATGCACCCATCTACATAGAAACATAGAAACATAGAAAATAGGTGCAGGAGTAGGCCATTCGGCCCTTCGAGCCTGTACCGCCATTCAATATATTATCATGGCTGATCATCCAACTCAGTATCCTGTACCTGCCTTCTCTCCATACCCCCTGATCCCTTTAGCCACAAGGGCCACATCTAACTCCCTCTTAAATATAGCCAATGAACTGGCCTCAACTACCTTCTGTGGCAGAGAATTCCACAGATTCACCACTCTCTGTGTGAAAAATGTTTTCCTCATCTCGGTCCTAAAAGATTTCCCCCTTATCCTTAAACTGTGACCCCTTGTTCTACAATGCATTCAGAAAGTATTCAGACCCCTTCACTTTTCAATGACAAGTCTGTGAATGTCCTTGAGCGGCCCAGCCAGAGCCCGGACTTGAAACCGATCGAATATCTCTGGAGGGACCTGAAAATAGCTGTGCATCGACACTCCCCATCCAACCCGACAGAGCTTGAGAGGATCTGCATTGAAGAATGGGAGAAATTACCCATATACAGGCGTGCCAAGCTTGTAGCGTCATACCCAAGAAGACTTGAGGCTGCAATCGCTGCCAAAGGTGCCTCAACAAAGTACTGAGCAAAGGGTCTGAATACTTATGCATTAGTGATATTTCAGTTATATATTTTTAATTACTTTGCAAACATTTCTAAACACCTGTTTTCGCTTCGTCATTCTGGGGTATTGTGTGTAGATTGATGATAAAAAAAATGTTTTAATCCATTTTAAAATATGGCTGTAACGTAACATAATGTGGAAAAAGTGAAGGGGTCTGAATACTTTCCCAATGCACTGTATATATACACACACAAACATCTATGCACCCATATGTGTGTGTGTGTGTGTGTGTGTGTGTGTGTGTGTGTGTGTGTGTGTGTGTGTGTGTGTGTGTGTGCGCATTTATTTATTTATATTTATTTTAATATTTATTTTAATATTTTTTATTTTATTTTATTTTATTTTATTTTATTATATAATATAATGTAATATAATATTATATATTTTATTATATATATATATATATATAATATTATATGATATTATATTATTTTATATTATAATATATATGTGTGTGTGTGTGTGTGTGTGTGTGTATATATATATGTGTGTGTGTATATATATGTACACACACACACACACACACACACACACACACATATATGGATATATAGATGTGTGTGTGAGTATGTATATATCCATGTAATCCCTTATATTGAAAGATCAATGAAGGGAGAACATTTGTCTCTCTTTAGATTAAACATTATTACAGAAGATTATTTTCCACATCCGCTATTCATAAACAACATATTTACATTGAATATTTAACAAAATGCAAAAGAGGGTTATATTACTGCAACTGTTGACTCTGTTTGAGATTAACCTTCAGGTTGTAGTTACATTCAAGGGACACAGTTATTTTTTTTAAGAATGGTCATAAGATTAATTTCAAAGAATTTAGATTGATATATGTTGTTGCTGCCCCTCTGGTTTCCAAAATGTTATACTGAACAAGAAGGAAGGGTGGCACGGTGGCACAGCGGTAGAGTTGCTGCCTCACAGCGCCAGAGACCCGGGTTCGATCCTGACTACGGGCGCTGTCTGTACGGAGTTTGTACGTTCTCCCCGTGACCCGCGTGGGTTTTCTCCGAGATCTTCGGTTTACTCCCACACTCCAAGGACGTACAGGTTTGTAGGTTAATTGGCTTGGTGTATGTGTAATTTGTCCCTGGTGTGTGTAGGGTAGTGTTAATGTGCGGGGATCGCTGGTTGGTGCAGACTCGGTGGGCCGAAGGGCCAGTTTGCGCCCTGTATCTCTAAACTAAACTAAAGGAAGGAATTAGATAGTGTTAATATAAAACCTATCAAAATGCTTGAACAAGTATTGAACATTGAAGATTGAAAATGAACGCTTTTGTTTGTTATTGATAGCAAATGATTTTCCACAAATTTTTGAAGAAGCATAATGTAATTAGCATCCACTGCGGCATTAGAGGGAGGTCCTACATACTAATGTAGGATTGTAGCTGTCTCATAATAAAGTAGTCTTCTTCTGCCTAGCCTGATTAGAAATGCTGCACCAAACCTTTTGTCAAAGCCTGCTCATTGACTTCGAACTAATTGTGTGCTAAAGTATTTAGCCTACTCTATCTTTGATTTAAACCAGCATCTGCAGTTCCTTCCTACACAGTTTAGTCTAGAGTTTAGGTTAGAAACAGAGCCTTCGGCCTACAAAGAAGAAACAGGCCCTTCGGCCTACTGAGGCCGAGCCAACCAGCGATCCCCGCACACTAACACTATCATACACACACTAGGGGCAATTTACAATTTACAGAAGCCAATTAACCTAGAAACCTGTACGTCTTTGGAGTGTGGGGGGGAAACCGGAGCACCCGGAGAAAACCCACGCAGGTCACAGGGAGAACATACACACTGCGAACATCAGCACCCGTAGTCAGGATCGAACCCAGTTCTCTGGCGCTGTAAGACAGCAAATCTACCACTGTGTCACCGTGCCACCCTAGAACTGAATTAATTTTGTGTTGTTTAATCTGGATGTGTTTTGAGATACTAACCAGCACACAAGGATGCATACATGTGTATACAGTTTGTGTATATTTAAAATGATCCTCCAATCATTGGATTAATTTAAATGTCCTTACATGCACAGCTTTAATAAGAAATCAAAGTATTTCAAGAGCCCAGAGTGGTTTATTTTAAGTCAAGTCTAGTTTAGTTTAGTTTAGAGATACAGCGCAGAAACAGGCCCTTCGGCCCATCGAGTCCGTGCCGACCTGCGATCACCGTACACTAACACTATCCTACACACACGAGGGACAATTTACAATTATACCAAGTCAATGAACCTACAAACATGTACGTCTTTGGAGTGTGGGAGGAAACCGGAGATCCAGGAGAAAACCCACGTGGTCACGGGGAGAACGTACAAACTCCATACAGACAGCGCCCGTAGTCGGGATCAAACCCGGTCTGAAGCAGACTCAACTTGAAACATCACCCATTACTTCTGAGTTACTCCAGCATTTTGTGTCTATCTTTGTAAACATAGCATGCAGTTGATATCATATTATACAACAAAAAGGTTCAATGTATAAACACAAACAAACCAGGTGGTGCAAAGCCAAAAGCAATGGGCCGAGTCTCTAGTGAATCAAGGCAGTTCATAGTTTAATTTAGTTTATTGTCACGTGTACCGAGGTAGAGTGAAAAGCTTTTGTTGCGTGCTAACCAGTCAGAAGAAAGACAATACATGATTACAATCGATCCATTTACAGCGCATAGATACATGATAATGGGAATAGCGTTTGGTGCCCGTCCAGTAAAGGCAGTCAGAGAGAGTTTTCATTCAGCTAGATGTGAGCTCAGCATAGTAGTTTACAGCTTAGTTGGAGGTTGTAGTGTCTGCTGGCAAGAAGCTGCTCCTGAGTCTGGACGTGGAGAAAGAGGAAGAGAGACAGAGGGGGTGATAGAGCGAGATAAAGGGAGCGAGATAAAGGGAGCGAGACAGAGGGGAGAGATAGAGGGGAAGAGACAGAGATAGAGGGGAAGAGAGATAGAGGGGGAGAGAGGGGGAGAGATAAAGGGAGAGACAGGGAGGAGAGAGATGGTGGAGAGTGAAATAGAGGGGGAGAGAGACAGAGAGGGGAGAGAGACGGGGGAGATAGAGGGGGGAGAGACAGGGGAAGAGAGACAGAGGGGGAGAGAGATAGAGTGGGAGAGAGAGAGAGAGGGCGGAGAGAGATGGGGGGAGAGAGAGACAGAGGGGGAGAGAGAGAGAGAGGGGGGAGAGACAGAGAGGGGGAGAGAGACACAGGATGTGAAACTCTCTATCACCCCAAGACTGTTGGTAATTGCCTAGTTCTTTTGGTTAAACGAGCTGCCCCGCCACAAGTAACCGCTGCCGCCTGCTCCAATGTTGTAGCCGCAGGCACAGGGTAACGGGGATACTGTGTGTGAAACATGTTTGCCGCTGGTCATTTGCAATTGTTTCTTGTCGTGGCAGAGGAAGTCCCGTCTTGCTGCACCAAGCCCACCGCCAGTCTCGCCCACCTTCAGCACCCCAGAGCCCGACACCAGTTCAGTGCCTCAAGACGCAGCGAATGTCCCCACCTCAGCAATCTCACAAGCGCTGACAGGTAGGAGGAACATCACTCTGAACCCTTGGGGAACCCACGACCAAGGAAAGAGGGGGGTCGACACAAAATGCTGGAGTAACTCAGCATCTATGGAGAGAAGGAATGGGAGACGTCTCGGGTCGAGACCCGAAGGGTCCCATAGATGCTGCCTCACCCGCTGAGTTACACCAGCATTTTGTGTCTACCTTCGATTTTACCAGCATCTGCAGTTCTTTCTCACACAGGCAATAGACAATAGACAATAGACAATAGGTGCAGGAGTAGGCCAGTCGGCCCTTCGAGCCAGCACCACCATTCAATGTGGTCATGGCTGATCATCCCCAATCAGTACCCCGTTCCTGCCTTCTCCCCATATCCCCTGACTCCGCTATCTTTAAGAGCCCTGTCTAGCTCTCTCTTGAAAGCATCCAGAGAACCGGCCTCCACCGCCCTCTGAGGCAGAGAATTCCACAGACTCACCACTCTCTGTGAGAAAAAGTGTTTCCTCGTCTCCATTTTAAATGACTTACTCCTTATTCTTAAACTGTGGCCCCTGGTTCTGGACTCCCCCAACATCAGGAACATGGTTCCTGCCTCTAGCCTGTCCAAATCCTTAACAATCTTATATGTTTCAATGAGATCACCTCTCATCCTTCTAAACTCCAGAGTGTACAAGCCCAGCTGCTCCATTCTCTCAGCATATGACAGTCCCGCCATCCCGGGAATTAACCTTGTAAATCTACGCTGCACTCCCTCAATAGCAAGAATGTCCTTCCTCAAATTAGGGGACCAAAACTGCACACAATACTCCAGCTGTGGTCTCACTAGGGCTCTGTACAACTGCAGAAGGACCTCTTTGCTCCTATATTCGATTCCTCTTGTTATAAAGGCCAAAATGCCATTCGCTTTCTTCACTGCCTGCTGTACCTGCATGCTTACTTTCATAGACTGATGTACAAGGACCCCCAGATCCCGTTGTACTTCCCCTTTTCCCAACTTGACGCCATTTAGATAGTAATCTGCCTTCCTGTTTTTGCTACCAAAGTGGATAACCTCACGTTTATCCGCATTAAACTTCATCTGCCATGCATCTGCCCACTCCTCCAGGAGCGGACTGGTCTCAGAATAAATCTCCCTTCATTAGTTGGGTGATCAAGGGTAAATAGCAGGCAGCACGGTGGCACAATGGTAGAGTCGCTGCCTCACAGCGCCGGAGACCCGGGTTCGATCCTGACTACGGCTGCTGTCTGTACGGAGTTTGCATGTTCTCCCTGCGACCGCGTGGGTTTTCTCCAGGTGCTCCGGTTTCCTCCCACACTGTTAAGACGTACATGTTTGTAGGTTAATTGGCTTGGTATCATTGTAAAATTGTCCCTAGTGTGTGTAGAAGTAGGATAGTGTTATTGTGCGGGGATCGCTGGTCAGTGCGGACTCGGTGGGCCAAAGGGCCTGTTTCCAAGCTGCACCCTTCAATATCCATTGACAATATCGATTGACTTGGCCTCCACAGCCTTCTGTGGCAACGAATTCCACAGAATCACCACCTTGGTTGTTGATGGAGCTGACCTTTCAAATATTTAAGAAGGAACTGCAGATGCTGGAAAAATCGAAGGTAGACAAACATGCTGGAGAAACTCAGCGGGCGAGGCAGCCTCTATTAGATGCTGAGTTTCTCCAGCATTTTTGTCTACCTTTGACCTTTCAAACAATTCACTCAGTTTTGTTCTTCCAATAAAACTTGAGTTTAGTTTATTGTCACGTGTACCGAGGTACAGTGGAAAGCTTTTGTTGCGTGCTAACCATTCCGAGGAAAGACTACAAATGATTATAATCGAGCCGTCCACAGTGTACAGATACGTGATAATATGAACAGCGATTAGTACAAGATAAGGTCCAGTAAAGTCCGATCAAAGATAGTCTGAGCGTCACCAATGAGGTAATTCAGGACAGCTCTCTAGTTGTGGTGGGATGGTTCAGTTCCCTGATAATAGCTGGGAAGAAACTGTTCCTGAATCTGGAGGCTATTATATAGATACATGGATAGAGTACATAGAAAATAGGTGCAGGGGTAAGCCATTCAATGTGATCATGGCTGATCATCCACAATCAGTACCCCGTTCCTGCCTTCTCTCCATATCCCTTGATTCCACTAGCCCTGAGAGCTTTATCTGACTCTTTTGAATGCATCTAGTGAATTGGCCTCCACTGCCCTCTGAGGCAGAGAATTCCACAGATTCACAACGCTCTGGGTGAAAAAGTTTTTCCTCATCTCAGTCCTAAATGGCCTACCCCTTATTCGTCAACTGTGGCCCCTGTTTACAGTGTACTATGTTTACATAATCCTGTTGTGCTGCTACAAGTAAGAATGTTGTTGTTCTATTATGGGAGATATGACAATAACTCTTGATGCGTGTACGTTCTCCCCGTGACCTGCGTGGGTTTTCTCCGGGTGCTCTGGTTTCCTCCCACACTATAAGTGATGTAGGGGTTTGCAGGTTAATTGGCTTCTGTAAATTGTAAATTGTACCCGGTGTGTAGGATAGTGCTAGCGTTCAGGGTGATCGCTGGTCGGCACGGACTCGCTGGGCCAAAGAAACCTGCATCTCTGCTCTGTATCTCTGAAGTCTAAAGTCTACAGGTGATCTTATAGAGGTGTATAACATGATGAGGGGGGTCGACAGGTGAATGTATGGACATGTTCTTGCTCTGTACTGTTCGAGGTTCAGCACTTTATATTTATATATATAACCATATAGCAATTACAGCACGGAAACAGGCCATCTCGGCCCTTCTAGTCCGTGCCGAACACTTACTCTCACCTAGTCCCATCTACCTGCACTCAGACCATAACCCTCCATTCCTTTCCCGTCCATATACCTATCCAATTTATTATTCCCGATGTTGGGGAAGTCCAGAACAAGGGGTCACAGTTTAAGGATAAGGGGGAAATCTTTTGGGACCGAGATGAGAAAAACATTTTTCACACAGAGAGTGGCGAATCTCCGGAATTCTCTGCCACAGAAGGTAGTTGAGGCCAGTTCATTGGCTATATTTAAGAGGGAGTTGGATGTGGCCCTTGTGGCTTAAGGGATCAGGGGGTATGGAGAGAAGGCAGGTACAGGATACTGAGTTGGATGATCAGCCATGATCATATTGAATGGCGGTGCAGGCTCGAAGGGCCGAATGGCCTACTCCTGCACCTATTTCCTATGTTTCTATGTTTCTATTTTTAAATGATAAAATCGAACCTGCCTCCACTTTATATTTGTTCATATATTTTAATAACCCCTCCAATAGAGGGGAGAAGGGAGGCACTGTGGCGCAGCGGTAGAGTTGCTGCCTCACAACCCCAGGGACCCAGGTTCGATCCTGACTACGGGAGCTGTCTGTACTGAGTTTGTATGTTCTCCCCGTGACGTGAGGTTTCAGTTTCCTCCCACACTCCAAAGACGTACAGGTTTGTAGGTTAATTGGCTTTGGTACAAATGTATAATCGTCCCTAGTGTGTGTCCCTAGGGTGCGGGGATTGCTGGTCAGTCTCAGTGGGCCCGAAGTGTCTGTTTCCACACTGTATCTCTAAACTAAACTAACATCAACATATCAAGGGTTATGGGGAGAAGGCAGGAGAATGGGGTTAGGAGGGAGGGATAGATCAGCCATGATTGAAAAACGGAGTAGACTTGATGGGCTGAATGGCCTAATTCTGCTCCTGGAACTTATTTAGGTCCACTATTGTCACTTGTACAATGACACAGTGACACTTTAGTCCAAGTGTGGGAAAAGGACCTGACTTGAAACATGCCACAGAAACGATGTTCTCAAGCTGGAAAGGGTGCAGGGAAAATATACGAGGATGTTGCCAGGACTCGAGGGCCTGAGCTATTGGGAGAGGTTGAGCAGGCTGGGACTCAATTCCTTGGAGCACAGGAGGATGAGGGGTGATCTTATAAAGGTGTACAATCATCATGAGAGGAATAGATCGGGTAGATGCACAGAGTCTCTTGCCCAGAGTAGGGGAATCGAGGACCAATTGACATAGGTTTATTAGGATTTATTTAGAGTGGTGGGTGTATGGAACAAGCTGCCAGAGGAGGTAGTTGAGGCAGGGACTATCACAACCAACGTTTAAAAAACATTTGGACATGCCCTGGAGTTTAGAAGGATGAGGGGGAATCTTATTGAAACATATAAGATTATTAAGGGTTTGGACACGCTAGAGGCAGGAAACATGTTCCCGATGTTGGGGGAGTCCAGAACCAGGGGCCACAGTTTAAGAATAAGGGGTAAGCCATTTAGAACGGAGACGAGGAAAAACATTTTCACTCAGAGAGTTGTGAGTCTGTGGAATTCTCTGCCTCAATCTCTAGATTCTTTCAAGAGAGAGTTAGTTAGAGCTCTTAAAGATAGCGGAGTCAGGGGATATGGGGAGAAGGCAGGAACGGGGTACTGATTGGGGATGATCAGCCATGATCACATTGAATGGCGGTGCTGGCTCAAGGGCCGAATGGCCTACTCCTGCACCTAATGTCTATTGCCTATTGGTACATAGATAGGACAGGTTTAGAGGATGAGCCAAACACAGGCAGGTGGGACTAGTGAGGATGGGACATTTTGGATGGTATGGGCAAGTTGGGCCGAAGGGCCTGTCTCCACGCTGCTTGACTGTGCCTCTATGACTCTATGACTGTGAGTAGCGTCTAGTTTAGCATCCATCGCGAAGGTGCTTCCTTGCACCCTGAGCACAGCTGGGCTGCGATTGTGTTGATGATAGGATGTGGTGGAGATAACACACACACCATGCATGTTGCATCTCCTCAAACTACAGCTGCTGTTCACTTCCCTCAACTGCGCTGATGGTATCTACAGTGGTGGGCAATAGGTGCAACATTGTACCCGGAAACATTTAACATTCATTTCAAATCCTCTGCAAAAACAGGGGCCCAGCAGTAAGAGTTGCTGCCTTACAGCGCCAGAGTCCCGGGTTCAATCCTGACCTCGGGTGCTGTCTGTGTGGAGTTTGCACGTTCTCCCCGTGACCGCTTGGGGTTTTCTCCGGCATCCTCCCGCATCTCGTGGACACACAGGTTAATTGGCCTCTGTAAACTGCCCCTGGTGTGTCGGGAGTGGATGAGAACGTGGGATAATATAGAACTAACTGGTGGGTGCTTGGAACGAGCTGCATGGACCGAGGAGGTAGCTGAGGCAGGGAGTATCGCAGCGTTTGAGAGACATTTGGACAGATACATGGATAGGACATAGAAACATAGAAAATAGGTGCAGGAGTAGGCCATTCGGCCCTTCGAGCCTGCACCGCCATTCAATATGATCATGGCTGATCATCCAACTCAGTATCCTGTACCTGCCTTCTCTCCATACCCCCTGATCCTTTTAGACACAAGGGCCACATCTAACTCCCTCTTAAATATAGCCAATGAACTGGCCTCAACTACCTTCTGTGGCAGAGAATTCCACAGATTCACCACTCTCTGTGTGAAAAATGTTTTTCTCATCTTGGTCCTAAAGGATTTCCCCCTTATCCTTAAACTGTGACCCCTTGTTCTGGACTTCCCCAACATCGAGAACAATCTTCCTGCATCTAGCCTGTCCAACCCCTGTCCAAAAGGACAGGTTTCGAGGGATGTGGGCCAAACACAGGCAAGGTGGACATGTTGGCCGGTGTGGGCAAGATGGGCCAAAGGGCCTGTTTCCACACTGTAAGCCTCTGTGACTCTTTCTCTAGTGTGAATGGGTTGATAATTCAGGTTATTGTCAGGTGTAGCGAGGTACAATGAAAAGCTGTTTTTGTTGCGTGCTAACCAGTCAGCGAAAAGACTACACATGATAACAATCGAGCCGTCCACGGTGTACAGACACAGGATAAAGATCGCTGGTCAGCATGGCCACGTTGGGCCGAAGGGCCTGTTACCATGCTGTATCTCTAAACTAAACTAATTTCAAAAAGATCAATACAGCCAAAGCATCTTTCTTTTTCACAGGGAGACAAAAATGCTGGAGAAACTCAGCGGGTGAGGCAGCAGCTATGGAGAGAAGGAATAGGCGACGTTTCGGGTCGAGACCCTTCATCAGACTGATGTAGGGATGGGGGGGGGGGGCGGGAAAAAGAAAGGAAGAGGCGGAGACAGTGGGCTGTGGGAGAGCTGGGAATGGGAGGGGAAGGCGGGAGAAAGCAAGGACTACCTGAAATTGGAGAGGTCAATGTTCATACCGCTGGGGTGTAAACTACCCGAGCGAAATATGCTGCTCCTCACTCTGGCCAGCGCAGATTGGAGGAACGGCACCTCATATTTTGCTTGGGCAGTTTACACCCCAGCGGTATGAACAAGGTACTGATCGAGAAGAAACCGGAGCACCCGGAGGAAACCCACGGGGTCACAGGGAGAACGTGCAAACTCCACACGGACAGCACCCGAGGCAGGGATCGAACCGGGGTCTCCGTCGCTGTGAGGCAGCGACGTCAAGGTTGATTGTATGTCAGCGCGGCTAATTACGTCGCGGTCAAACGTGTGTGCCTCGCGTGTCTCAACTCTCTGTGTTTTTTTTGCAGTTTGCATATATGTCAAGAAACATGCCTGCCCCGGTCCACACCTGGACAAGAAGAAACTGCAGCAGCTTCCAGACCACTTTGGACCGGCCAGGGCCTCCATGGTCCTCCAGCAGGCCGTCCAAGCCTGCATCGACTGCGCATACCAGCAGAGGGCAGTCTTCTCCTGCCTGAAGCCGGGACATGGCGGTGAACTCATCTCAGGTATGTGGCTCAACACTCTCCTCCACCTTGCATTAGGGTTAGGAAGAGGGTTCGTCACCCATTCCTTCTCTCCAGAGATGCTGCCTGTCCCGTTGAAGGTCAACATGCCATGAGCTTTCTTCACTGCCTGGTGCCCCAGCATTTTGTGTCTATCTTCGGTTTAAACCAGCATCTGCAGTTCCTTCCCCCACCTTAAACCTGTTCACAATGGCAGGCAGTGACTAGTGGGGTACCGTAAGGCTCAGTGCTGGGACCCCAGTTATTTATAATATATATTAATGATTTAGACGAGGGAATTGAATGCAACATCTCCAAGTTTGCGGATGACACAAAGCTGGGTGGCAGTGTGAGCTGCGAGGAGGATGCTAGGAGGCTGCAAGGTGACTTGGATAGGTTGGGTGAGTGGGCGGAAGCATGGCGGATGCAGTATAATGTGGATAAATGTGAGGTTATCCACTTTGGTGGCAAGAACAGGAAGGCAGATTATTATCTGAATGGTGTCAGATTAGGAGAAGGGGATGTGCAACGAGACCTGGGTGTGCTTGTACACCAGTCACTGAAAGTAAACATGCAGATACAGCAGGCAGTGAAGAAAGCAAATGGCATGTTGGCCTTCATAGTGAGAGGATTTGAGTTTAGGAGCAAGGAGGTCCTACTGCAGTTTGTATAGGGCTCTGGTGAGACCGCACCTGGAGTATTGTGTGCAGTTTTGGTCTCCTAATTTGAGGAAGGACATTATTGTTATTGTATAGGTTCACGAGGTTCATTCCCAGGATGGCAGGACTGACAAATGAGTTAAGAATTGGTCGGCTGGGCTTGTATTCACCTGCATTTAGAAGCATGAGAGGGGATCTTAGAGAAACATATAACATTCTTAAAGGGATTGGGCAGGCTAGATGCAGGAAAATTGTTCTGACGTTGAGGGAGTCCAGAGCCAGGGGTCACACGGTTTAAGAATAAGGGGGAGGCCATTTAGGACTGAGATGAGGAAAAACTTATTCACCCAGAGAGTTGTGAATCTGTGGAATTCTTTGCCACAGAAGGCAGTGGAGGCCGATTCACTGGATGTTTTCAAGAGAGAATTGGATTTAGCTCATAAGGCTAATGGAATCAAGGGATATGGGGGGGAAGCAGAAACGGGGTACTTAGAAACATAGAAAATAGGTGCAGGAGTAGGCCATTCGGCCTTTCGAGCCTGTACCGCCATTCGATATGATCATCGCTGATCATCCAACTCAGTATCCTGCACCTGCCTTCTCTCCATACCCCCTGATGTTGGGGAAGTCCAGAACTATGGGTCACAGTTTAAGGATAAGAGGGAAGTGTTTTAGGACCGAGATGAGAAAATCATTTTTTACACAGAGAGTGGTGAATCTGTGGAATTCTCTGCCACAGAAGGTAGTTGAGGCCAGTTCATTGGATATATTTAAGAGGGAGTTAGATGTGGCCCTTGTGGCTAAAGGGATCAGGGGGTATGGAGAGGAGGCAGGGATGGGATACTGAGTTGGATGATCAGCCATGATCATATCGAATGTCGGTGCAGGCTCGAAGGGCCGAATGGCCTACTCCTGCACCTATTTTCTATGTTTCTATGTTTCTATGATCCCTTTAGCCACAAAGGCCCCATCTAACTCCCTCTTAAATATAGCCAATGAACTGGCCTCAACTACCTTCTGTGGCAGAGAATTCCAGAGATTCACCACTCTCTGTGTGAAAAATGTTTTTCTCATCTTGGTCCTAAAGGATTTCCCCTCTATCCTCAAACTGTGATCCCTTGTTCTGGACTTCCCCAACATCGGGAACAATCTTCCTGCATCTAGCCTGTCCAACCCCTTAAGAATGTTGTACGTTTCTATAAGATCCCCCCTCAATCTCCTAAATTCTAGCGAGTACAAGCCGAGTCTATCCAGTCTACTGATGTTGGATGATCAGCCATGATCATATTGAATGGTGTTGCTGGCTCGAAGGACCGAATTTGTCAGGCAAGACCGCCCCTTCACAAATCCATGCTGACTTTGGCCTATTTTATCGTGAATTTCTCAGTACTCCTAACCTCATCCTTTATAATGGTCTCTAAAATCTTACTGACCACTGAATACTATTCTGCTTTGCTCCCTTCTTGTACAGCTGGGTAATATTGGCTTCGGTAAAAATTCTAAATTGTCCCTAGTGTGTGTGTGCGTGTGTGTGGGGTAGTGTTGGCGTGCGGGTATTGCTGGTCGGCGTGGACTTGGTGGGCTGAATGGCCTGTTTTCTGTACTGTGTCTCTCAACTAAACTAAACTAACCTAAACTCAGTACACGTGACAATAAACTAAACTAAACTATCTCGCTACACGTGGCAGCAATAAACTAAACTAAACTATCTCGCTACACGTGGCAGCAATAAACTAAACTAAACTATCTCGCTACACGTGGCAGCAATAAACTAAACTAAACTATCTCGCTACACGTGACAGCAATAAACTAAACTAAACTAAACTAAAACTCCTTGTCTTTTTTGGAGTTGTGAATCCTCTTTGAGGAACAGTTCCATCGTGACCCCACGCTTACATCTCCATCTAGTGGCCATGTCCGGGACTAATCTCAGACTGCATGAGAAGATCTACAGAGATCTACAGGTAGTAGCATCTTCACCCACGAGTTTTACTCGAGACGCAATAATAATCATTTGCTTATTGAAAACCTTTCCCAGCGTGCCGCTCCAATGACCACAAATAATGACTACAGTGTCTGATGAACAAGGACACCTAGATCTCGTTAAACTGCATGCAATTTAATGTGGATAAATGTGAGGTTGGTGGCAAGAACAGGGAGGCAGATTATTATCTAAATGGTGTCAAGTTAGGAAAAGGGGAGGTACAACAAGATCTGGGGGTCCTTGTACATCAGTCTATGAAAGTAAGCATGCAGGTACAGCAGGCAGTGAAGAAAGCGAATGGCATGTTGGCCTTCATAACAAGAGGAGTGGAGTATAGGAGTAAAGAGGTCCTTCTGCAGTTGCCCTAGTGAGACCACACCTGGAGTATTGTGTGCAGTTTTGGTTCACTAATTTGAGGAAGGACTTTCTTGCTATTGAGGGAGTGCAGCGTAGGTTTACAAGGTTAATTCCCGGGATGGCGGGACTGTCATATGCTGAGAGAATGGAGCGGCTGGTCTTGAATACTCTGGAGTTTAGAAGGATGAGATGGGATCTTATTGAAAGATATGAGATTATTATGGGTTTGGACACGCTAGAGGCAGGAAACATGTTGCTGATGTTGGGGGAGTCCAGAACCAGGGGCCACAGTTTAATAATAAGGGGTAGGTCATTTAGAACGGAGGCCAATTTGAATCTGTGGAAGGCAGTGGAGGCCAATTCACTGCTTTGAAGAGAGAGTTAGATAGAGCTCTTAAAGATAGCGGAGTCAGGGGATATGGGGAGAAGGCAGGAACGGGGTACTGATTGGGGATGATCAGCCATGATCACAGTGAATGGTGGTGCTGGCTCGAAGGGCCAAATGGCCTACTCCTGCACCTATTGTCTATTGTCTATAAATATATTTGCTTTTGTTTCTATTTACACTTAGTTTTACAGTTAGCTTAGTTTATTGCAAAGCTTTTGTTGCGTGCTAATCCAGAACAAGGGGTCACAGTTTAAGGATAAGGGGGAAATATTTTAGGACTGAGATGAGAAAAACATTTTTCACACAGAGAGTGGTGAATCTCTGGAACTCTCTGCCACAGAAGGTAGTTGAGGCCAGTTCATTGGCTATATTTAAGAGGGAGTTAGATGTGGCCCTTGTGGCTAAAGGGATCAGGGGGTATGGAGAGAAGGCAGGTACAGGATACTGAGTTGGATGATCAGCCATGATCATATTGAATGGCGGTGCAGGCTCGAAGGGCTGATTGGCCTACTCCTGCGCCTATTTTCTATGTTTCTATGTTTCTAATCCAAGATGGCGCTCAAACCAGGTGACTCTTTGCGTGCTTGTCTGAGAAGAGAATCTATAATCACGCATCACAAACACTCCACTCTTTTAAATCTCTAACCCGACAGCAACATTTCTTTAAGTATCTGTACACGGTGGATGGCTCGATTGTAATCATGTATTGTCTTTCCGCTGACTGGTTAGCACACAGCAGAAGCGTTTCACTGTACCTCGATACACGTGACAATAAACTCAACTCAAATTCAAACTCAATTCTCAAACCCACTCTAGTCGCCATGCTAGTTTCAAAGTCATCTTGTTAAGTCTCATTGTCTGTAAAGGGCCTGTCTCACTTGGCCGTCATTTACACGACAGGCCTGTAGTGACGGTCGCGAGACGGTTGCGTGCGTCATCGTGCGCACGAACAGCCGTCTGGAGCGCGTGACGTCATTTGAAGATGGACACCAAATGATGCAGTAACTCAGCGGGACCGGCAGCATCTCTGGAGAGAAGGAATGGATGACGTTTTGTGTCGAGACTCTTCTTCAGACTGAAGAAGGATTTCGACCCGAAACGTCACCTATTGCTTCTCTCCAGAGATGCTGCCGGTCCCGCTGAGTTACTCCAGCATTTTGTGTCTGTCTCCAGTCGTCTTGGCCCTGCTCTGGGGGCGGATCCGGACCGCAACGGCCGTGAGCCCCAGGCCGAGCTCGGCGATCGTTTGCCTGCTTCTGCTGCTGTTGGAGGTGAGACGTTGCGTCGCGCCAGGGTCTTGGGCCTGTCCCACTTTGGCCGTCAGTTACGCAACAGGCCGGTGGCGCGCGAAGATATCGTACAGGACGAAGTCCACACTCCTCCACGCAACTCCACACTCCTCCACACCACCCCATGCGCCCGTCCCGCGCTACCCACACGCTTCCCACACGCTAGCAGGTCATGTAAATGGCGCGCGAATGACGGCCAAGTGGGACAGGCCCTTTACTCACATAGCCCTCAGCTAACAATGGCCTGTTTCCTTAATCAACGTTACTTTTTTGCATATCTTTCATTCATTTGTTCTACATCTCTCTATATCACCGTCTATATCTCCTTTCCCTCTCCCCTGACTCTCAGTCTGAGGAAGGGTCTCGACCCGAAGCGTCACCTATCCCTTCTCTCCAGAGATACTCAGTTCCGTTTAGTTTATTGTCACGTGTATCGAGGTACAATGAACAGCTTTTGTTGCGTGCTAACCAGTCAGCGGAAAGACAATACATGATTACAATCGAGCCGTCCACAGTGTAGATGCTGTCTGACCCGTTGAGTTACTCCAGCTTTTGGTGTCTATCATCGGTTTTAACCAGCATCTGCAGTTCCTTCCAACTGAGTTCTTGACAATCTGGGCAAATAAAGGTTTTTTTGTTTAGATTAGTTTAGAGATACAGCGCGGAAACAGGCCCTTCAGCCCACCGTGTCCATGTTGACCAGCGTCCCCCGCACACTAACATTCTCCTACACAAACTAGGGACAATTTGTAACTTACAGAAACCGACAAATCTGTACGTCTTTGGAGTGTGAGAGGAGACCTGAGAATCCGGGTTGGATCCTGACTACGGGCGCTGTCTGTACAGAGTTTGTACGTTCTTCCCGTGACCTGCGTGGGTTTCTTCTCTGAGATCTTCGGTTTCCTCCCACACTCTATAGGCAAACACGTTTGTAGGTTCATTGACTTGCTTAATAAAATTGTCCCTTGTGTGTGTAGGATAGTGCCAGGATGCTCAGACTCGGTGGGCCGAAGGGCCTGTTTCCGTGCTGTATCTCTAAACTAAACTAAAGTTGGGAAGAGTTGTTGGCGGGTTGGTTCTCGCTAGGGATTAACACTTGATTGTGCCACTCACCGATGGCTGAAGCAAACCTCCTGGGCTACACGGAAACAGGACAAGAAAAACTAAACTAAACCAAGTAATCACCAGCATGTGATTGCATGCGTCTAGCGCGACCAAACGGAAGCGGAGTTCGTGCTGAGTTTGCGCTAAGTACGCGCAAAGTTCGCGCGTGACGTAATTTATGTCAAACTCACCAATCAGCTGGGCAGGAGGCGGGCCGACTGAATTTGGACGTGGCACGGCGTCAGGCAGTGACGTCACCGCGCAACGGCACGCTAGGCGTACGTTGACAAGACACTGCGTACGACGTCAAGACGCTGCGTACACCCGTCGAGACGCTGCGTACGCCCTCAATGCGGCTGCGGGCCGACAGGTCGTTGTCGCGCGGGATTTTCGGACAGCGCAAGAATTTTGGAGCCCCGCGCGATGTTGGGACCAGCCCCACATAACTCCATACGCCTCCGCTGATCGAAGTGGGACCGGCCCGGCGAGGCCGTACACCTCAAGCGACCACGTTTGGTCGCGCTAGACGCATGCAATCGCATGTTGGTGGGACAGGACCTTAAGAATTTCTTCGTTGGGTCCCCGTTGTGACGCCAGTCAAAATGGCGATCTGAAAATGGCGACGGGCCCGGCAACCCTCCCCCAACTGCGCAGGCGCGCCGCCACCAGGCCACGGGGGGTAGAAAGTTAATTAAAGTTTATAAAGGGAATTACTTTGTAAAATCTAACAAAACTTGCTACTGCACGCCCCCAGGTGAATGGTGAGTAATAGCCCAGTCCCACGGTACGAGTTCATTCCAAGAGCTCTCCCGAGTTTAAAAAATAATCAAACTCGTGGTAAGCATGGAGAATGAACGTAGCGGGTACGTCGGAGCTCGGGGACGTCTCTTAGCGCTAACGGCAGGTACTCGGGAAGACTCGCTAACGGCAGGTAAGCACGGGAAGACTCGTGAAGATTTTTCAACATGATGAAAAATGTCCACGAGAGCCCCGAGTACCGACGAGCGGCCATTACCGTAAATCTCCGAGTTCGAATCAGGGCAAACTCGGGAGAACTCTTGGAATGAACTCGTGCCGTGGGACAGGGGTTTTAGGCATGTACCGTTTAGGCTGTATTTCGGGTACATACAGGCATACAAGATGAGACTTCTAGTTATGTATAGATATGACAATAAAACCCCTGACCCTTGACCTTTGACTTGTTCGGCCAGCTTCCTTCGATGGGGACCAGCACACACTGAATCTCCCAGCAGTCCACAGTATTGGCTTCATCTTACGCTTCCTGGAGAACCTGTGCCACAGCCTGCACTGTGACAACCTCTTCAGCAGCCAGCCCTTCAGCATCTACAATGCAACCTCACAGATCTCCCTGGACTACGAGAGCGACAGGATGCATCCAGGTAGGTGGCTGCAAGCGTGGGTACTGTCTCGTCCCCACCTGACCACAGAGTCGTAGAGCGATACAGTGCGTAAACTGGCCCAACATGCCCACACCGGCCAACATGCCCCATCTACACTAGTCCCACTTGCCTGTGTTTGGCCCATAACCCGCTAAAGGTCTCAACATCTCATAAGTGATCAGAGCAGAATTAGACCATTATGTCCATAAAGTCTACTGCACTATTCAATCATGGCTGATGTATCTTCCCTCTCAACCCCATTCTCCTGCCTTCTCCCCGTAACCCCTGACACTCTTACTAATCAAGAATCTGTCAATCCCTGTCTTAAAAATACCCATTGCCTTGGCCTCCACAGCCGTCTGTGGCAATGAATTCCACAGATTCACCACCCTCTCCGACTAAAGACATTCCTACCAGTGGAAACATCCTCTCCGCACCCACTCTATCCAAGCCTTTCACTATAGTATGGTGGCGCAGCAGCAGAGTTGCTGCCTTACAGCACCAGATACCTGAGTTCGATCCTGAATACCGATGCTGTCGGTAAGGAGTTTGTACGTTCTCCCCGTGACCTGCGTGGGTTTTCTCCAGGTGCTCCGGTTTCCTCCCACACTCCAAAGACGTACAGGGTTTGTAGGTTAATTGGCTTCAGTAACATTTTAAATTGTCCCTAGTGAGTAGGATAGTATTTTTTGTTGGTGGGGAGAGTGGACTCACTGTGCGTTCACCAACGAGGTGGGCCGAACGGCCTGTATCCACGCTGCATCTCTAATAGACAATATGCAATAGGTGCAGGAGTAGGCCATTCGGCCCTTCGAGCCAGCACCGCCATTCACTGTGATCATGGCTGATCAATCATCCACAATCAGGACCCCGTTCCTGCCTTCTCCCCATATCCACTGACTCCGCTATCTTTAAGAGCCCTATCTAATGTAAATTTTACAGAAGCCAATTAGCCTACAAACCTGCACGCCTTTGGAATGTTGGAGGAAACCTGAACACCCGGAGAAAACCCACGTGGTCACGGGGAGAACGTACAAACTCCGTACAGACAGCACCCGTGGTCAGGATTGAACCCGGGTCTCTGGCGCTGTGAGGCAGCAACTCTACCGCTGCGCCACTGATGACTCACAAGGTCATGTGATAGGAGCAGAATTAGGCCATGCGGCCCATTTAGTCTACTCCGCCATTCAATCATGGCTGATCTATCTCTCCCTCCTGACACCATTCTCCTGCAACGCACTACTCACGAATCCACCCACCCATCTCTGCCTCGATGGGCTGCATGGTGTGATGATGCTGCTGCCGTTAGGCCTTGTCAACCGTGACTGACCCTGTCCCTTTCCGTCGCAGAAGCAGAGATACCGGAGGATGTTCTCCTGGGGTCGGTGGAGAGCAGATACGGCGTGGACTCTGCCGAGTGTCCCCTCCACTCCATGGAGCGCCGCAGTCCCTCCGGGCGCAACGCCGTCGATCACCGCAGCACCGGCCCGCTGCCCTACGCCTACCGCTCCAGCTACCAGCCCCCCAGCACGCCCCCCTCCGCTGCACCTCGACGCCTCTCACCCAGCACCCCCACCCCCACCAGCTTCTACGACGGCAAGGACCCCATGAACACAGGTACGTCAATGCGGGGGCTGCACACCTTGGAGCGCTGGAAGCTGCCGGGTGATCTCAAGGGCCTGAGCTCCAGGGAGACGTTGAGCAGGCTAGGACTTTATCCCCAGCAGCGCAGGAGGGTGAGGGGAAATATTCAGGGCCAGGCCATAGAGTTTGGACAGGCTAGGACCTTATTCCTTGGAGCGCAGGAGGGTGAGGGGTGAACCTAAGGGCCTCTGGATGGAGGTTGAGCAGGCTAGACAATAGACAATAGACAATAGGTGCAGGAGGAGGCCATTTGGCCCTTCGAGCCAGCACCGCCATTCAATGTGATCATGGCTGATCATCCCCAATCAGTACCCCGTTCCTGCCTTGATCACACTGAATGGCGGTGCTGGCTCGAAGGGCCAAATGGCCTACTCCTGCACCTATTGTCTATTATCTATTATCTGATGAAGGCCAATGTGCCAAACGCCTTTTGACCACCTTATCTACCTGCGACTCGACCTTCAAGGAACAATGCACCTGTACTCCTAGATCCCTCTGCTCTACAACACTCCCCAGAGGTCTACCACTTACAGTGTAGGTGCTGCCCTTGTTAGACGTCTTCACTATCTGCAAAACCACCCACTTTTGTATCATCAGCAAACTTGCTAATCTTGCTCTGTATGTTCTCATCCAAATCATTGATGTAGATGACAAACAGTAATGGGCCCAGCACTGAACCCTGAGGCACACCACTAGTCACAGGCCTCCAGTCCGAGAAGCAACCTTCCACCATCACCCCCTGCTTCCTTCCATGGAGCCAATTTGCTATCCATTCAGCTATCTCTCCTTGGATCCCATGCGATCTAACCTTCCAGAGCAGCCTACCATGTGGAACCTTGTCGAACACCTTACTGAAATCCACGTACACCACATCTACAGCTCTGTCCCTCATCGACCTTTTTGGTCACGTCTCCAAAAAACTCAATCAGATTAGTGAGACACGACCTCCCACGTACAAAACCATGCTGACTATCCCTAATCAGCCCTTGCCCATCCAAATGCCTGTATAACCTATCCCTCAGAATACTCTCTAGTAACTTTCCAACTACAGATGTTAAGCTCATCGGCCTATAGTTCCCAGCATTTTCCCTGCAGCCCTTCTTGAAAAGAGGCACAACATTTGCCACCGTCCAGTCTTCTGGACACCTCTCCTGTATTTAAGGATGACTCGTAAATTTCAACCAGGGCTCTCCCCTAACTCTCAGTCTGAAGAAGCGTCTCAGCCCGAAACGTCACCCATGCCTTCTCTCCAAAAATGCTGCCTGTCCCACTGAGTTACTCCAGCATTTTGAGTCTATGTTCGGTGTGAACCAGCATCTGCAGTTCCTTCCTGCACTTGCTCTTCTAGATCCCTCTGTCCTACAACTCTCCCGAGAGCTCCACCCTTCAATGTGTCGGCCTTGCCCATGTTAGACTTCCAATAGTGAATGAATGAATAAGTTTATTGGCCAAGTATTCACATACAAGGAATTTGCCTTGGTGCTCCGCCCGCAAGTAACAACATGACATACAGTGAACAATTAAGAATAAAACATAAAATATGAAAACATTAATAACAAAACATTCTACTTTAAACATGTGAATTAAATAAAATACCAGAGCAAAAGGAGGCTACAGATTTTTGGTTATTGAGTAGAGCTACTACTCGTAGAAAAAAAGCTGTTTTTATGTCTGGCTGTGGCAGCTTTGACAGTCCGGAGTCGCCTTCCAGAGGGAAGTGATTCAAAGAGTTTGTGGCCAGGGTGAGAGGGGTCAGAGATGATCTTGCCCGCTCACTTCCTGGCCCTTGCAGTGTACAGTTCATCAATGGAGGGAAGGTTGCAGCCAATAA
Source organism: Amblyraja radiata (assembly GCF_010909765.2). Lineage (NCBI taxonomy): Eukaryota > Metazoa > Chordata > Chondrichthyes > Rajiformes > Rajidae > Amblyraja > Amblyraja radiata. Next base: position 109,244,383 of record NC_045960.1, on the reverse strand, counting down.
CCTTCTCAGCTGATTGGACGATTCGCTGCAGCCTCCGGATGTCGTGCTTGGTGACTGAGCCAAACCAGACCATGATGGAGAAGGTGAGGACAGACTCTACGATGGCCGTGTAGAATTGGACCATCATTGCCTGTGGCAGATTGTGCTTCCTCAGCTGCCGCAGGAAGTACATCCTCTGTTGTGCCTTTTTGACTGTGGAGTCGATGGTGGCCACCCATTTCAAGTCCTTGGAGATGATGGTTCCAAGGAACAATCATTTGTTACATCAAATAATGTTTTAATATTTGCTTAATCGTTAGTGTTGAAGGTATGTTTTTCTTTACGTGCGTGTGTGAATTATTTCAGCTTGCAGTCCTGTCTTGGTGTCTGAGCGTCACACACTTGCCCAGGACTCTGTCCGGTTGTCCACTAGACATCCCTCCACGTGGAGCGTTGATGACGTGATGCGGTTTGTCCGCGAATCTGACCCTCACGCCCTGGCGCCGCACGCCGACCTTTTCCGAAAACACGTAAGTGTCAATAGACAATAGGCGATAGACAATAGGTGCAGGAGTAGGCCATTCGGCCCTTCGAGCCAGCACCGCCATTCAATGTGATCATGGCTGATCATCCCCAATCAGTACCCCGTTCCCGCCTTCTCCCCATATCCCCTGACTCCGCTATCTTCAAGAGCTCTATCCAACTCTCTCTTGAAAGCATCCAGTGAATCGACCTCCGCTGCCTTCTGTGGCAGAGAATTCCACAGACTCACAACTCTCTGTGAGAAAAAGTGTCAGGACTGAGCACTCTGCCTTGGGCTTCAGACCTTAGCGATACAGCACTGAAACAGGCCCTTCAACCCACCGAGCCCGCACCGACCAGCGATCCCCGCGCACTAGTCCCATCCTCCACACACTGGTGGACAATTTACAATTTTTACCGAAGACAGTTAACCTACAAACCTGCACGCCTTTGGAATGCGGGAGGAATCCGGAGATCCCGGAGAAAACCCCAGGCAGGTCGGGGGGGGGGGGGGGGGGGGGGGGGGGCGTACAAACTCCGTACAGACGGAGGTAGCAACTCTACCGCTGTGTTGCAGTGACCACCCTGTGTCATGTGTGTGTCTGTTTGTCACCAGCTGATGTGCTTTTCTTCATCCCCCCCCCCCATTTTACCTTGCAGGAGATCGATGGCAATGCGTTGATACTGTTGAAGAGTGATGTGATCATGAAGTATATGGGTCTGAAGCTGGGCCCGGCTCTCAAGCTGTGTTACCACATTGATAAACTGCAACAGAGCAAGCACTGAACTTGGTGTGGGGGGGGGGGGGTAAACTCCATCTCTCCCCCCCTCGTTCTTGTGTCCTCTCCCCCCTCCCTCGGTGTGCGAAGGTTAACTCTCCTCCAGCCCACTGCACTCCTTCAACTACCCGCCTCTAGCTGTGGTGAATGAAGAGCCGCTCGGACCAACTCTGCGATGGGCCCAAACACAAGGTGCTAGTCTGTGCCTCCTTCCGCCTTCCCTCCCTCCAAACATCAGCGGCCCGTGCGATCACCAGTCCGCAGGACTCAGGGGGCAGAGTTAGGCCATTCGGCCCATCGAGTCGGGTGTTGGACGTTATGGGGAGAAGGCAGGAGAATGGCGTTAGGAGGGAGAGACAGATCAGCCATGATTGAATGGCGGAGTAGACTTGATGGGACGAATGGCCTAAATTCTGCTCCTATCATTTGTGGACATGAACTTAGGAGTCCCCTCTACCATTTGATCGCAGTCAATCTATATTTTTTCTCAGTGTGAAGAAGGGTTTCGGCCCGAAACGTTGCCTATTTCCTTCGCTCCATAGATGCTGCTGCACCCGCTGAGTTTCTCCAGCATTTTTGTGTACCTTATATTTTTTCTCAACCTCTCAACCCCCATTCTCCTGCCTGCTCCCAAAGGTTTGTAACCTTTGACACCCGGTACTAATCAAGAACCAAGCGATGTGTCTTGCCCGCTGGGATCCTGGTCAAAGTGTCCAAGCACTGAAGGCAGAATTTCCTGGATGTATCACTGATTAAGTGTAAGCAAGTAAGAATTTCATTGTTCCTCTTCGGTACATATATCAGTTTATGTGCCAACGCCAAACGGAATGAGCATTGGCCTTGATGTGATGTGTACAGTGTAACAAAATCTCATTTTAATTTGAGGTCGATTTTTTTTGCCCTTAGTTATATTGAACACAAGTGTGTAAATAAGTGTAGAATTCTCCACCACAGACGGTTAACGTTTTACAAGTTCCAGGCACCAGAGTAAGCGACGATTTTTTGTCCAATGGATCTTTATTATAATGTGTACCAAGCGACAGTTCAGTGTAGTTTTAGTTTACTTTAGTATGGTTGAAGGGCCCGTTTCCGCACTGTATCTCTAAACTCAACTATACTAAATTTAACTAAAGTTCATAGTTTCAAGGAGCACAATTAGGCCATTCGGCCCATCAAGTCTACTGTGCCATTCAATCATGGCTGATCTATCTCTCCCTCTTAACTCCATTCTCCTGCCTTCTCCCCTGACACCCGCACTAATCAAGCAGTAGGGGTCCACGTGCTCGATGTACCGCAGCGGGTCACGATCCAGGCAAGCTCCAGGCTTCTGCTGGGCCTCCTCTGTCGCCCTCGACCGGCTGGGCCCGTCGACCAACGTCAGCTCCCCTCTCTTCGACCGACCGCCTCTGTGTCAATAGACAATAGACAATAGGTGCAGGAGTAGGCCATTCGGCCCTTCGAGCCAGCACCGCCATTCAATGTGATCATGGTTGATCATCCACAATCAGTACCCCGTTCCTGCCTTCTCCCCATATCCCCTGACTCCGGTATCTTTAAGAGCCCTATCTAGCGCTCTCTTGAAAGCATCCAGAGAACCGGCCTCCACCGCACTCTGAAGCAGAGAATTCCACAGACTCACCACTCTCTGTGAGAAAAAGTCCTGGGGAGGGGGCGCTCCTGCAACCGACATTGTTGCCGCTGGAGCCATTGCATAGAAACATAGAAAATCGGTGCAGGAGTAGGCCATTCGGCCCTTCGAGCCTGCACCGACAGCCATTCAATCTGATCATGGCTGATCATCCAGAATCAGTACCCTGTTTACCCCAGTCCCTCTCCTAGGGGCCTGCTCCTCTTGTCTGTCGTCACCAGCTGCTCCCTCCTCCGCTCTCCGGGGCCGAATTCGGCAGCATCCGAGCTTCCTCCCAGCGGACCACGGGACCCTTCTTCAGGAACCCAGTACATTGAATAGTGGGTGAACAACTAGTATATACTTAGAATGTGGAAACACCATGAGGAGATTAGTGCGGGTGTCAGGGGTTACGCGGAGAAGGCTGGAGAATGGGGTTGAGAGGGAGAGATAGATCAGCCATGATTGAATGGCTGAGCAGACTTTATGGGCCTAATGGCCTAATTCCTCACTGATCACTTGTGATCTTATGAGATGTTGAGACCTTTAGTGGGTTATGGCCAAACGCAGGCGGGTGGGACTAGTGTAGCTGGGACATGTTGGTCAGTGTGGGCAAGTTGGGCCGAAGGGCCTGTTTCCACAATGTGTCACTCTATGACTTTGAGAGAAACACCTTCAGACTTTAGAATGAAGAAGGACCCTGACCCGTAACATCACCTGTCCATGTTCTCCACAGATGCTGCCTAACCCGCTGAGTTACCCCAGCACTCTGTTAGTCTGCACTCAGAGATGGCGTTAACTAGCAGAATACCGTGGTTAATGGGATTAACTGACCAATGTATACCGGGATGTGTGGTTAACTGACCAGTGAACTTTACACAATAGGGTTAACTAGCAGTCTACATTAACAACGAGTCTACACGCAGAGATTAGTTGAGTTTAGTTTATAGATACAGCGTGGAAACAGGCTCTTCGCCCCACCGAGTCCGCACCGACCAGCGACCCACGCACACTAAGACTATCCTACACACACTAGCGACAATTTACATTTACACCAAGCCAACTAACCTACAAACCTGTACGTCTTTGGAGTGTGAGAGGAAACCGAAGATCTCGGAGAAAACCCACACGGGTCACGGGGAGAACGTGCAAACTCCGTACAGACAGCGCCCGTAGGATGGATGGAAGCCGGGTCCCTGGCGCTGTGAGGCAGCAACTCTACCGCTGCGCCACCCTGTGGATGGAGTTGACACTGCAGAATGGTGTTAACCGACCAGTGTACACGCTGGGGACTGAAAGTAACTAGCAGTTTACACTGGTAAATGGGGATAACTAGCTGGTGTACACTGCAGAGGTAATAAGGTCATAAGTGATAGGAGCAGAACTAGGTTATTCGGCCCACCAAGTCTACTCCGCCATTCAATCATGGCTGATCTATCTCTCCCTCCTAACCCCATTCTCCTGCCTTCTCCCCGTAACCCCTGACATCGGTACTGGCGGTCACGATGGCGCAGCGGTAGAGTTGCTGCCTCACAGCGGGTTCGATCCCGACTACGGGCGCTGTCTGTACGGAGTTTGTACGTTCCACTCCGTGACCTGCGCGGGTTTACTCCGAGATCTTCGGTTTCCTCCCACACTCCAAAGACGTACAGGTTTGTAGGTTAATTACAATAGACAATAGGTGCAGGAGTAGGCCATTCGATCCTTCGAACCAGCACCACCATTCAATGTGATCATGGATCATCCCCAATCAGTACCCCATTCCTGCCTTCTCCCCATATCTCCCGACTCCGCTATTTTTAAGAGCCATTTTTAAGAGCCCTATCTTGCTCTGAGCCCTATCTAGCATTCCCTAGAACCCTATCATAATTGGCTTGGTAAATGTAAAAATTGTCCCTAGTGGGTGTAGGATAGTGTTAACTATAGGATAGTGTGAATGTGCGGCGATCGCTGGTCGGCGTGGACATGGTGGGCTGAAATGGTCTGTTTCTGTCCTGTATCTCTAAAAAAAATGAATCAAGTGAGGTTAACTGGCCGGTAAACACTAGGAGTGTGGTTAACCAGTCAATGTTCATTGGGTTAACTAGCGAAGGTAACCTGGATAATGGGGTTAACTGACCCATGAACACTAGTAGGTTACTCAGTCACTGCCCTCTTTGCCATTCCCGCTGACCCATTCCAGCTCTACACCTTCCCCTGGATTCACATTTCAATCTTCCTCTCCTTATCTTACACCCTTGTTGTCTCTGTTTCATCTCCAGCCTTTGTCCAACCATCGACCCCTCCCCGCACTCACTCACCTGTATCCACCTATCACTTGCCAGAATTTGTCCCGCCCCATTTCTCTTTTCCATTGTTCTTCCCTCCACTAGAATCAGCTCTGAAGAAGGATCCCGACCCAAAACGTCACCTATCCATGTTCTCCAGAGATGCTGCCTGACCCGCTGAGTGACTCCAGCACTCTGTGAAACGTCACCTATCCATGTTCTCCACAGATGCTGCCTGACCCGCTGAGTTACTCCAGCACTCTGTGAAACGTCACCTATCCATGTTCTCCAGAGATGCCGCCCGACCCGCTGAGTTACTCCGGCACTTTGTATTTTATTTGTAAACGAGCATCTGCGGTTCCTTGTAGAAACAAAGAACTGCAGGTGCTGGTTTACAAAAAAAAAGTCACAAAGTGCTGGAATAAAGGGCCTGTCCCACTTTCACACGGTAATTCACGAATTCTCCCGAGTTTTCCCCTTGATTCAAACTCGCAGAATGTTCGTAACGAGTCCGTAGGAGTTCGTAGATATCAGGTAGGTCGGGACGTTTTTTCCAGCCCGATAAAAAATGTCCACGAGAGAATTAAGTCGTGAAAGTGGGACAGGCCCTTAACTCAGCAGGCCAGGCAGCATCTCTGGAGAACGTGGATAGGTGATGATTCGGGTCGGGACCCTTTTCTTTATCTCCCTGAAGGGTCCCAACCCAAAACGTCACCTTTCAGTTCAGGTTAGCTTATTGTCACGAGGTATAGTGAAAAGCTTTTGTTGCGTGCTAACCAGTCAGCGGAAATACAATACATGATTACAATCAAGCCACTTACAGTGTATAGATAAGGGAATAACGTTTAGTGCAAGATAAAGCCAGCAAAGTCCAATCAAAGATAGTCCGATGGTCACCAATGAGGTAGATCAATAAACTCACTTGAACTTGAACTAGTAGTTCAGGACCGCTCTCTGGTTGTGATAGGATGGTTCAGTTGCCTGATAACAGCTGGGAAGAAACTGTCCCTGAATCTGGAGGTGTGCGTTTTCACATTTCTATACCTCTTGCCCGATGGGAGAAGAGGGAGTGGCCGGGGTGGGACTGGTCCTTGATTATGCTGCTGGCCTTGCCGAGGCAGCGTGAGGTATAAGTGGAGTCACCTATCTATGTTCTCCAGAGATGCTGCCTGACCTGCTGTGTTACTCCAGCACTCTGTGAAACGTCACCTATCCATGTTCTCCACAGATGCTGCCTGACCTGCTGAGTTACTCCAGCACTTTGTGTCCTTTTCTGCAGTTCCTTCTGTCGGCATTTTATCAATCTGGTTTAACTGAAAAAAAATGTAAATCCCTGCCACCATACACATCAGGTGAATATGATTACCGACATTAATCACTTTGTGCTTAGTGTTTACCCTTGAGGCAACACCACTCTAATTTAAACACACAAGCAGCTGCAATGTCGGGATATTTTGCTCTTCTTCTTGCGAATGAAACACAAATAAACCAAAGGAATAGTTAGATCTCGAGCCGGGTGTTGAGCAGCCAGCTTGTTGTCCCTGTTGGCGTCAATATCTGCCAGGCCCCGACACAGCTCCATTTGGTGGGTGGTAGAGCGGGCACCCAGAGATGACATGGTTGGCTGTCTGTTGTTCTGCTCCACATTCACAGGCTGGGCTCTGGCGGAGGGAGCCCCCATCTCCACACGCTGGCATTGAAACTCCCAACTCCAGTACCAAGTCTGTTGAGCTTCACCCATGCTCCTCTGGTGAAGAGATGTATTTTGCTGAATTTGTCAAACACATAGAACTGGAACACCTAACCAATCAAAGTCAATGTTAGTGATGGACGCAAAAAGCTGGAGTAACTCAGCGGGTCAGGCAGCATCTGTGGAGAACATGGATAGGTGACGTTTCACAGAGTGCTGGAGTAACTCAGCGGGTCAGGCAGCATCTGTGGAGAACATGGATAGGTGACGTTTCACAGAGTGCTGGTGTAACTCAGCGGGTCAGGCAGCATCTGTGGAGAACATGGATAGGTGACGTTTCACAGAGTGCTGGAGTAACTCAGCGGGTCAGGCAGCATCTGTGGAGAACATGGATAGGTGACGTTTCACAGAGTGCTGGAGTAACTCAGCGGGTCAGGCAGCATCTCTGGAGAACATAGATAGGTGACGTTTCACAGAGTGCTGGAGTAACTCAGCGGGTCAGGCAGCATCTCTGGAGAACATAGATAGGTGACCGATAGCTTAGAATAAAGGGGAAGTCATTTAAGACTGAGGTGAGAAAAAACGTTTTCACCCAGAGTGTTGTGAATTTATGGAATTCCCTGCCACAGAGGGCAGTGGAGGCCAAGTCACTGGATGGATTTAAGAGAGAGTTCGATAGAGCTCTAGGGGCTAGTGGAGTCAAGGGATATGGGGAGAAGGCAGGCACGGGTTATTGATAGGTGACGATCAGCCATGATCACAATGAATGGCGGTACTGGCTCGAAGGGCCGAATGGCCTCCTCCTGCACCTATTTTCTATGTTTCTATGTGACATTCCTGATTGGGAGAAGCAGCGTTGAGTCTGAAGAAGGGTCTCGACCCGAAACGTCACCCATTCCTTCTCTCCAGAGATGCTGCCTGCCCCGGCTGAGTTACTCCAGCACTTTGTGTCTACAGTATCTTTGGCATAAACCAACATCTGCAGTTCTTTTGTATTACATTATTTCAATACTAGTGATGTCCTGGAGTCGGTAAGCAGCAAGACTTGTTTATTGTCAGCTAGTGAAGTGATTGTCTTTATCTCGTGGTATATAACATCATGTTGTGTTATATATACTATTGTGTGATACATGCATTCATTCACCCTGTGAAATGTGTGTACAGTTCTCTTGTTGCTTGCTTGTTTAATCCTCTAATGTGTATATTGTCCAGTGATGTGCACATAACCTTGTGATCTATCCACACGCCTTTCTGTGAGGTTTGAAATCAGACAACACATGACATTAAGATAGACACAAAGAGCTGGCGTAACTCAGTGGGACGGGCAGCATCTCGGGAGACAAGGAATGGCTGACGTTTCGGGTCGAGACCCATCTTCAGTGTGAAGAAAGGTCCTGTCCTGAAACGTCACCCGTTCCTTCTCTCCAGAGATGCTGCCCGTCCCGCTGAGCTACTCCAGCTTTTTGTGTCTGTCTTTAGTGTAAACCAGCATCTGCAGTTCCTTGCTACACATCCCATGGGTGATGTTTTATGTCGGGCGCTGTGCCTCCGTGGTTCATTGTAGTAAGTTCCAGCCAGTGAGGTGATCTTGTTTTACTTAAATCAAAGCACTAATTTTTCTGAAATAGGGAAGTAGAGGGCACTAATGAGCTGACAAAAATATTGCAACAGGATCTTGATCAGTTGGGCAGATGGGTTGAGGAATGGTTGATGGGATTCAATACAGAGAAACGTGAGGTGTTGCATTTGGGGAAGTCTAAAGGGCCTGTCCCACGAGCATGCGACTGCGTGCGGCAAGCGCGACCAAACCTGAAAACGGGGGCCGCGCGGAGGTCGAGTGATCCCGTGCGAGTTGACGTGAAGTTCGAGCGAAGTCCGCGGGAAGTTCGCGCTAGGCGTACGTCGTCGAGTCGCTGCGTACGCCCGTCGAGGCGGTGCGTACGGCCTTAATGCAGCTGCGGGCCGGCAGGCCGTTGCTGCGCGGAATTTTTGAACACGATCAGTTTTTCGGAGCCCCGCGCGATGTCGGGACCAGCTCCGCACAACTCGATACGGCTCCGGCGATCGAAGTGGGACCGGCCCCGCGAGGCCGTACGGCTCAAGCGACCACGTTAGGTCGCGCTTGCTGCATGGAGTCACATGCTCGTGGGACAGGCCCTTTACATGGGCAGGACCTACTCAGTGAATGGTACGGCTCTGGGGAGTGTTGTAGAGCAGAGGGATCTAGGAGTGCAAGTGCATGGTTCCTTGAAGGTGGCATCACAGGTGGATACGGTGGTCAAAAAAGCTATTGGCACATTGGCCTTCATCAGTTAGAGTATTGAGTTTAGAAGTTGGGAGGTCATGGTGCAGTTGTATAAGACGTTGGTGAGGCCACATTTAGAGTATTGTGTTCAGTTCTGGGCACCGTGATACAGGAAAGATGTTGTCAAGCTGGAAAGGGTGCAGAGAAGATTTACGAGGATGTTGCCAGCACTCAAGGTTGAGTAGGCCGGGACTCTATTCCTTGGAGCGCAGGAGGATGAGCGCGCACAAAATCATGAGAGGAATAGATCGGGTAGACGCACAGTCCCTTACCCAGAGTGGGGTACTCGAGAACCAGAGGACATAGGTTTAAGGCGAGGGGGGTAAGATTTAATAGGAACCTGAGGGCTAACTTTTCCATGCAAAGGTTGGTAGGTTTATGGAACGAGCTGCCAGAGGAGGCAGGGACTATCCCAATATTTAGGAAACAGTTAAACAGGTACATGGATAGGACAGGTTTGGAGGGATATGGGCCAAACACAGGCAGATGGGACTAGAGTGGCTGGGACATGTTGGCCGGTGTGGGCAAGTTTGATCAAAGGGCCTGTTTCCTCACTGTAAGATTCTACGACTATGACAATGGCTATCAGGAACAAGTTGACTATCTGATGGTTTTACGGTCTTACACTAATGCTGTCCACATAAACAGCTCAACTGAACGATAGATGGAATAATTGGAAATAAAATATTAAATCAAGTGCAAAAAGTGGAGAATTAATTGTGAAAAATCAGTCATTTCATTTCTTCGGCCTAGATGATTTTAGATGGGAAATATTCCAGTCAGTCCCTTTTCAAAAACGTGGCCGCGGGTCATAGTCATAGAGTCATACGGACAGAGGGTGGTGAATCTGTGGGATTCATAGCCACAGACGGCTGTGGAGGCCAAGTCAATGGATATTTTTAAAGCAAGGTTTGACAGATTCTTGTGTCAGGCGTAATGGGGAGAAAGCAGGAAAATGGGTTAGGAGGGAGAGATAGATCAGCTATTGTTGAATGTTGGAGTAGACTTGATGGGCCAAATGGCCTAACCATTTTAACTCCTCTCTTCCCATTGAAAAAGGGTCCCGACCCAAAATATAATTTGTCCGTGTTCCCTAGAAATGCTGCCTGACCCGCTGAGTTACTCCAGCACTTTGTGTCTGTCTTTGGTATAAACCTGAAACTTCAGTTCCTTTTTTATTACATTATATCCCATACTGGCCTTTCCGTCCTGGGCCTCCTCCACTGTCAGAGTGAGGACAAATATAAACTGGATGAACAGCGTCTCATATTCCGTTAGGGCAGCTTGCACTCCAGCGGTATGAATGTTGAATGTTTGTAAACCAGCATCTGCAGTCCCTTGTATCCAACCAGTCTAATTTGGCAAGGCCTTCTGCTCTCCTTATGTCTACCATTGCTCATCTTTTAGAATTCAGTTGGACTATATTGTCCATGAGAGTTTTGGATAAGTTTGGGGTGGCACAGTGGCGCAGCGGTAGAGTTGCTGCCTCACGGCGCCACAGACCCCAGTTCAATCCTGACCTCAGGTGCTGCCTGTGTGGAGTTTGTACGCTCTCCCCGTGACCGCCTGGGCTTTAATAGACAATAGGTGCAGGAGTAGGCCATTCGGCCCTTCGAGCCAGCACCGCCATTCAATGTGATCATGGCTGATCATACCCAATCAGTACCCCGTATCCCCTGACTCAGCTATCTTTAAGAGCCCTGTCTAGCTCTCTCTTGAAAGTATCCAGAGAACCGGCCTCCACAGACTCACAACTCTCTGAGAGAAAAAATGTTTCCTCGTCTCAGTTTTAAATGGCTTACCCCTTATTCTTAAACTGTGGCCCCTGGTTCTGGACTCCCCCAACATCGGGAACATGTTTGTTGCCTCTAGCGTGTCCAAGCCCTGAACAATCTTATATGTTTCAAAGAGATCCACTCTCATCCTTCTAAACTCTAGAGTGTACAAGCCCAGCTGCTCCATTCTCTCAGCATATGACAGTCCCGCCATCCCGGGAATTAACCTTGTAAACCCACGCTGCGCTCCCTCAATAGCAATTCCTCCCACATCCCAAAGACGTGTGGGTTTGTAACTTAATTGGCCTCTGTAACATTGCCCTAAGAATATAGAACATGCAACATTACAGTGTAAGATCAGGCCCTTCGGCCCACAGTGTCTGTGCCGAACATGATGCCAAGACCAACTCTTAGCTGTCTGCACATAGTACACATCCCTCCATTCCCTGCATATCATAGAAACATAGACAATAGGTGCAGGAGTAGGCAATTCGGCCCTTCAAACCTGCACCGCCATTCAATATGATCATGGCTGATCATCCAACTCAGTATCCTGTACCTGCCTTCTCTCCATACCCCCTGATCCCTTTAGCCACAAGGGCCACATCTAACTCCCTCTTAAATATAGCCAATGAACTGGCCTCAACTACCTTCTGTGGCAGAGAATTCCAGAGATTCACCACTCTCTGTGTGAAAAATGTTTTTCTCATCTTGGGCCTAAAAGATTTCCCCCTTATCCTTAAACTGTGACCCCTTGTCCTGGACTTCCCCAACATCGGGAACAATCTTCCTGCATCTAGCATGCCCAACCCCTTAAGAATTTTGTAAGTTTCTACAAGATCCCCCCTCAATCTTCTAAATTCTAGCGAGTACAAGCCGAGTCTAACCAGTCTTTCTTCATATGAAAGTCCTGACATCCCAGAAATCAGTCTGGTGAACCTTCTCTGTACTCCCTGTACGGCCATGTGCCACTCCAACAGTCTATTAATGCCACTAAGGTATCTGCTTCAACCACTTCCCCTGGCCTCACGTTCCAGGCCCCCACAACACTATGTGCAACCTTGCCCTGCACATCCCCTTTAAACTTTGCTCCTCCCACCTAAGATGTGAGAAAGGGGAATAATGTGGACCCAGCGTGAACTGTGAACAATGGTCGGTGTAGACTCGGTGGGCTGTGAAGTGGCGCAGCGGTATAGTTGCTGCCTCACAGCGCCAGAGACCCGGGTTCGATCCTGACCCCATCTGTACGGAGTTTGTACCTTCTCCCCGTGACCGCGTGGGCATTCTCCGGGTGCTCCGGTTTCCTCCCACACTCAAAAGTCGAGCAGGTTTGTAAGTTAATTAGCTTCAGTAACATTGTAAATTTGTCCCTAGTGTGTGTAGGATAGTGCTGGTGTACATTTGATCGCTGGTCGGTGTGAACTGAGTGGGCCGAAGAGCCTGTTTCTGCGCTGTATCTCTAAACAAAGCTAAACATATTTTGATAAAAATGGAGAAACTCAGCGGGTGCGGCAGCATCTATGGAGCGAAGGAAATAGGCAACGTTTCGGGACGAAACGTTGCCTATTTCCTTCGCTCCATAGATGCTGCCGCACCCGCTGAGTTCCTCCAGCAATTTTGTCTACCCTTGATTTTCCAGCATCTGCAGTTCCTTCTTGAACTTATGATTAAATGGGATTGTTTGTGTGGATTTTATTTCAGACTGTTTCCAGCATTCCAGCCCTGATTATCCGCTCCGTTTAGTTTAGAGATACAGCACGGAAACAGGCCCTACGGCCCACCGACCAGCGATTCCTGTACACTGGCATTGTCCTACACACACTAGGGAGAATGAAACATTTTACCAAGACAATTAACCTACAAACCTGTACGTCTTTGGAGTGTGGGAGGAAACAGGAGCATCTGGAGAAAACCCACGCAGGTCACGGGGAGAACGTACAAACTCCGTACAGACAGCACCGTAGTCAGGATGGAACCCGGGTCTCTGGCGCTGTGAGGCAGCAACTCTACTGCTGCTCCACCTATGGCCTGCTTTATTCTAAGTGCATGCTTCACTATACTCAGATGCACCTGACTGCAAGAAGATTAAACTCCCTAACTCCCTAATTCAGTAATTTATTAAAATATAAATGTTACATAGAAAATAGGTGTAGGAGGAGGCCATTCGGCCCTTCGAGCCAGCACCGCCATTCATTGTGATCATGGCTGATCGTCCCCAATCAATAACCCGTGCCTGCCTTCTCCCCATATCCCTTGACTCCACTAGCCCCTAGAGCTCTATCTAACTCTCTCTTAATGTTCTAGAGTGTTAGTGATTAATTTAAGTAAACTGATATTACATTTTAAATTCCTGTTACACTTAACAGGAAAATAAATTGCTGCAATTAGGAGGAATTGATTCAGGGGTTTCATGGTTTTGAGAGATGATCTTTCGGAGGTGTGTAAAATGATGAGGTTGAATAGAAAGGGCGAATACAAGCTGACAAAATGCTTTCTATGGTGCAGCTGTGTATAGAATCATGAGGAGAATTAATGGGCTGAATGCACAGAGTAATTCACAAAGTCTTTTTCCCAGAGTAAGGCAATCGCGAATCAGAGGACACATGTTTAAGGTGAGAGGGCAACATTTTTAACAAGAACCTGAGGGGCAACTTTTTCACTCAGAATGTGGTGGGTGTATGGAACGAGCTGCCGGAGGAGGTGTGTTGAGGCAGGGACTATAACAACATTTATAAAAACAATAGACAATAGGTGCAGGAGTAGGCCATTCAGCCCTTCGAGCCAGCACCGCCATTCAATGTGATTATGGCTGATCATCCCCAATCAGTACCCCGTTCCTGCCTTCTCCCCATATCCCCCGACTGCACTATCATTAAGAGCCCTATCTAGCTCTCTCTTGAAAGTATCCAGAGAACCGGCCTCCACCGCCCCCTGAGGCAGAGAATTCCATAGACTCACCACTCTCTGAGAAAAAGTGTTTCCCCTTCTCCGTTCTAAATGGCTTACCCCTTATTCTTAAACTGTGGCCTCTTGTTCTGGACTCCCCCAACATCAGGAACATTTCCTGCCTCCAGCGTGTCCAAACCCTTAACAATCTTATATGTTTCAATAAGATGCCCTCTCATCCTTCTAAACTCCAGAGTATACAACCCCAGCCGCTCCATTCTCTCAGCGTATGACAGTCCCGCCAGAACATAGGATAGCTACATGGTTAGGAGAAGCTTAGATGGTACGGGCCAAATGTGGGCAGGTTGGAGTAGCGTTTTAGTTTTTATTTTGGCCAAGTTTCCGACTCTATGACATTAGACTTTAGAGATAGAGCGCGGAAACAGGTCCTTCGGCCCACCGAGTCCGCACCAACCAGCGATCCCCGCACACTAACACTATCCTACACACACTGGGGACAATTTCACATTTATACCAAGCCATTTAACCTACAAACCTGTATGTCTTTGGAGTATAGGGGAAACCAAAGATGTCGGAGAAAACCCACGCGGTCACGGGGAGAACGTGCAAACTCTGTACAGACAGCGCCCGTAGTCGGGATGGACCCGGATCTCTGGCGCTGTGAGGCAGCAATTTTACCGCTGGCCCACCGTGCAGACCTAACTGTAAAGTTGAACTTATTAATATGATTATTTTTTTTTGCCGTATCATCACTAACCTCAAATCCAATCTTAACTGTAGTGTGTGGCAGTGTTGTGATTCTTTGTTTAAAGGAGTCCATCTATAAACATGCCCACATCTATCCCGGCAAATAGAGATGGCAAATGTACGGTAAATACTTGCAAACCTTCAAAACTAAATCACCTTATTTTGTACATAAATAATAAAAAACTGAAAATGCTGGAAATACTCTGCAGGTCAGTCGGCATCAGCGGAAAGAGAAACTTTTCAGGTTAAAGAACCTGCGTCAGAACTTTTAAGGTGAGAGGGGAAAGATTTAATAGGAACCTGAGGGGCAACTTTTTTTACATAAAGGGTGCTGAATACCATTGTATTTATTTTTATTTTCGGATTTTCTGCACCAGCAGCATGTTTCAATTTTTATCATATTTTCACATTTCAACATACTTGAGAACTTAGATTAAGTAAGAGGTGTATGGGATTATGGGGAGAAGGCAGGAGAATGGGGTTAGGAGAGAGAGGGGGTTATTTAGCCAGAGTGTGGTGAATCTTTTGCCACCAAAGACTGTGGAGGCCAAGTCAGTGGATATTTTTAAGGCATAGGTAGATTCTTGATTTGTACGGGTGTCAGGGGTTATGGGGAGAAGGCAGGAGAATGAGGTTAGGAGGGAGAGATAGATCAGCCATGATCGAATGGCGGAGTATACGATGGGCTGAATGGCCTAATTCTGTTCCTGTCACTCATGAACTTATGAAGTATAACCGTTTATTTGTACCTATAATAAAGTAAATAATAATGCTCATTGCAAACTTGAATGTTTAAAATCTGAAGCTGGAGAGAGTGCAGAGAAGATTTATGAGGATGTTGCCAGGACTAGAGGGTGTGAGTACAGGGAGAGGTTGAGTAGGCTGGGCCTCTATTCCTTGGAGCACAGGAGGATAAGGGGTGATCTTAGAGAGGCGTACAAAATCATGAGGATAAATGCACAGTCTCTTGTCAGAGGACCTAGGTTTAAGGTGAGGGGGGAAAGATTTAATAGGAACCTGAGGTGCAACCTTTTCACGCAAAGGGTGGTGGGTGTATGGAACGAGCTGCTGGAGGAGGTAGTTCAGACAGGTACGTGGATAGGACAGTTTGGATGGATATGGGCCTAACGCAGGCAGGTGGGTCTATTGTAGATGGGACATGTTGGTCAGTGTGGGCAGGTTGGGCTGAAGGGTTTGTTTCCACGCTGTATCATTATGATTCTATGAATACTACCATCTGTACGTATGTACCATTCCAGTATTTACTCCAAGGAATAAAGTCCTTGCCTGCTCAACGTCTCCCTATAGCTCAGGCCCTCGAGTCCTGGCAACAATCTCGTAAATCTTCTCTCTGCTCTTCCCAGCTTAATTCCTACTTTCCTATAGTGGGGTGACCAAAACTGAACACAATATTCCAAATACGGCCCCACCAAATGTTCTTAAGTTCATAAACTCTAGGAGCAGAATTAGGCCATTCAGCCCATTGTCCACTCCACCATTTTCAATCATGCCTGATCTATCTCTCTCAACCCCATTCTCCTGCCTTCTCCCCATAACCCCTGACACATATACTAACCAAGAATCTGCCAATCTCCCCCGTAAAAATACCCATTGACTTGGCCTCCACAGCCGTCTGTAGCAATGAATTCCACAGGTTCACCGCCATCTGACTAAAGAAATTCCTCTCACCATCTTTCTAAAGGTACGTCCTTTTATTCTGAGGCTGTGCCCTCTGGTCCTAGACTCTCCCACTAGACTCACCCACTCTATTCAGGCCTGTTCCTTAGCCAGACCATTTCATAGAAACATAGAAAATAGGTGCAGGAGGAGGCCATTCGGCCCTTCGAGCCAGCACCGCCATTCATTGTGATCATGGCTGATCGTCCCCTATCAATAACCCATGCCTGCCTTCTCCCCATATCCCTTGATTCCACCAGCCCCCAGAGCTCTATCTAACTCTCTCTTAAATCCATCCAGTGATTTGGCCTCCACTGCCCTCTGTGGCAGGGAATTCCACAAATTCACAACTCTCTGGGTGAAAACGTTTTTCCTCACCTCAGTCCTAAATGGCCTTCCCTTTATTCTAAGACTGTGGCCTTTATGTCTTTATGTTTTAGACGTTAAACATTCAATGCTAATAACATAGTTGCATCAATAATAGAATGCCAATACCTCCACTCCCACTAACTGTAGATATTGGGGATGATATAATTGTTTGAGCTATCAAACACAGCACAGATATTTACCTTGTAAGCAAGCACTCAGTACTATCATTACCAATATCATGGTAAAGGATGTGGGATCAATCACAGCTAATAAATGGACATGAATTGCAGTGGGTCCACTGCAGAACCAGTACAGCCCAAACCTCTGCCTACATTGCATTTAGTGCAGGTCCGTTGCCGATTTTCAAGCAACTGGCACCTCCTTTAATCCGGACAAAATTACAAGCGCGCACTTGAAATCTCCCCCCGAAAATATGGCGTCTTGGCCGGGTGAGGCGGCCGATCTCGACCTCATCGGGACTTCCGCGGGACGAGTTTGCCCGCTGCGGCCGGGGCTCTGGAACTCCGGCCCGGCTGGAGCCTGCAGATCCGTTCCCATAGCCGACTCCCGAGGCCGACTTTGCGGGCCCTGGACGGAATGTTCCGGTACTGTTTGACTCCTCTCAGAGGCCGTGACTTCTGATGGTCCGGCAACACAGATAACCCAGAAAGGCTCTGGAGCCAAAGGGTGCCGGAAAATCGGTGGTGGAACCTGTACATGTGATATCTCTATCAAATTCTCTTCATTCGGTTGAAGGTGTAAATTTGTACATGTAGCTTTTAACTGTGTTTCTGAGAGACCTGACAATCACTAACTGTATTTGTTATCAAGTTGAAAAAATAAAATAATAAATGCAGATGGAAGATGTGGCGTGTTCTTAATGTTCTACTTATTGTCTATAATAAATTTATTTAAGAAGGAACTGCAGATGCTGGAAAATTGAAAGTAGACAAAAGTGCTGGAGAAACTCAGTGGGTGCAGCAGCATCTATGGAGCGAAGGAAATAGGCAACGTTTATTGCCCATAATAAATTTAGTCTAGTTTAGGGATACAGCACAGAGACAGGCCCTTCACCCGCTCCGACCAGCGATCCCCGCTCATTAACACTATCCTACACACACTAGGGGCAATTTACAATTATACTATGCCTGTACGTCTCTGGAGTGTGGGAGGAAAGCAGAGATCCCGGAGAAAACCCATGCAGGTCACGGGGAGAACGTACAAACTCCGTACAGACAGCACCTGTAGTCTGGATAGAACCCAGGTCTCTGGCGCTGTAAGGCAGCAACTCTACCGCTGATCCACCCTTAAATTATTTACCCAGGAATTATATTTTTTAATTTTTTTAGTTTAGGGGGGTTTTGTTTTTTATCTTTTTGTTTTATACATATAAGTTCTCTTTTAAACACTTAACTATATTTACATAGAGACCGGGAGGTCTATATTCAATGTGTATTTTGACACTGGACTCATATTTAGGTTATACCTGTTATTAATGTAACCCGGATCCCTATGTATCAATATACCATTGTTATGTTTATCATTATTTTTTGTTGTCTTGTTTTTGCTTTTGAAAAAAACGAATAAAAAGATTTTAAAAGAAAGGATGGGTAAAATTGGATGCGTATTAAATGCTGGCAATAACACGTGATAATAAACTAAACGCCTATTGTTAGTCAGGATGTTTCCTCTGTACCGTGGTACAGTGGAGTTGCTGTCCGGTGCTCCGGTTTGCTTCCACATTCCAAAGACGTGCAGGTTTGTAGGCTAATTGACCAGTAAAACATTGGTGTTGGTTGCATTGGCACGGACTAGGTGGGCTGAAGGGCCTGCGGAGGAATTTAGTCTGCTGACAATAAAGACCCATTGTTTCCGCGCTGTATGTCTACATATTTTCAACCAGTCCTTGCAAACCTGTACTGTCATATCTCTTTTTCACCCAGAGAGTTGCGAATCTGTGGAATTCTCTGCCACAGAAGGCAGTGGAAGCCAAATCACTGGATGTTTTCAAGAGAGAGTTAGATTTAGCTCTTTGGACTAATGGAATCAAGGGATATGGGGTAAAAGCAGGAACGGGGTACTGGTTTTGGATGATCGACCATGATCACATTGAACGGCCGAAGGGCCGAATGGCCTACTCCTGCACCTATTATTCTAAAGTCTACCATCATCGGGTGGAGGGGCGAGGAAGGCAATGGGCATTCGCAATGAAACAACACCAACAACAACTGGATATGGTAACATATTTATCGGACTTTTAAAAAAATACACAAAACATCGAAACAAACTGCTGATTGCACAACGTAAACCACCATGCAGGATGAGAGTCCGGAAATGTAGACAGCCAGGCATCCTTGGAGAGCTGTGCTGTGTTGCCGTCTCTGTGCCAGTGTCCACTGCCGCAGTGCAGACTAGACCACCCCTACCTACCCTGTTTCACCGCCAGCCATCCGCCGCTCACATTGCACGTTTCTCTTCAAAACTCAAGGACGGGAGAAATTAATCCGACGCAAAAGAGGAAAAAAAGCCCCCACGCGAGAGCCCGGGCATTCCCAGTCTCCGTCCACGAGGGTTACTTTGGAGCACTTTGTGTGGGGGTGAGACCCCCTCCCCCCCCTCGTGGCGTTGGGATAATGGACAGGGTCTGTCTCACCGTCTCTCCACACCCCCCCTCCCCCAACACCCCACATAAACAACCCACCAGGGCAAGATCTCACCGCTGCCTGGGGAATTATAATCCCCCCACCCCTCCCTTCACATCACCTGGAGTTCCTACATCTTCAGCCTTGCTTGGGGCCCCAATAGCAGAAGTGTCCACGTGGCGGGGGGGGGGGGGGGGGGGGGGGGGGAGGAAGGAAACTGGATGTATCCCAAGCTAATTCTGCTACCACCATCATCTATTGCAACAAGTGATGGCTCCCACTGATTGTCGCCGGAAGCTTGCGCCCTTTTCACGACGGACCATGACAGCGAGGTCAACATTTGAAACATGGAAGATGGACACGAAAGAAGAAGTGGCCTTGCTTGGGATGGGAGAGGGGAGGAGAGAAGAGAGGAGGAAAGAGGAACAGAAGGGGAGGAGAGAAGAGAGGAGGAAAGAGGAACAGAAGGGGAGGAGAGAATACACAATAGACAATAGGTGCAGGAGTAGGCCATTCGGCCCTTCAAGCGGTGCTGGTTCCAAGAGCCGAATGACCTACTCCTGCACCTATTGTCTATAAGAGAGAAGAGGAGATAAGAGGATGGGAGGAGGAGAGGAAGAGAGAGGAGAGGAAGAGAGGGGAGAGGAGGTGAGGGGAGGATGGAGGGGGAGGAGAATGGAGGAGGAGAGGGAAGGAGAGAAGAGGGGAGGAGAGGAGAGGAAGAGAGAGGAGATGAGATGAAGAGAGGGGAGAGATGGGGAGGGGAGGATGGGGGGGAGGAGAATGGAGGAGGAGAGAGGGAAGGAGAGAAGAGGGGAGAGGGAAGAAGAGGAGTGGAGAGGAGGTGAGCGGTGGAGAGGAAAGGGGACTGGAGGAGAGGGGTGGGAGATCTTCTGGGTAGGATGGTCGGATACTGAGCAAACCTCCTGCCTCCCTTGGCCAAACATAACACGTGGATGCTCACTCTACGAAAATGCACAAATTAGCTTTGTTTCCCGTGATCAATTCCAAATATATTAAAAAGAAAAGAAAATCGATGTTGGTTGAACGACGTAACACTGGAAAATGTGGCTTCTTCCCCCCGCCCCCCTCCGAAAGAAGACCATTGGCAGAGGCAGCATTAGGTAGGAAGTTAGGAGGCTTCATCATCAACCGATCCACTTGCTCCTCGATGGGACCACCGGTCAATCAAATGGACACAGAGTGCTGGAGTTACTCAGCGGGTCAGGCAGCATCTCTGGAGAACATGGATAGACGACGTCTCGGGTCAGGACCTTTCTTCAGACCAAGTATAGACAAAGTTCTGGAGTAACTCAGCGGGTCAGGCAGCATCTCTGGAGAACATGGATAGGTGACGTTTCACAGAGTGCTGGAGTAACTCAGCGGGTCATAGAAACATAGAAAATAGGTGCAGGAGGAGGCCATTCGGCCCTTCGAGCCAGCACCGCCATTCATTGTGATCATGGCTGATCGCCCCCTGTCAATAACCCGTGCCTGCCTTCTCCCCATGACTCCACTAGCCCCTAGAGCTCTAACTAACTTTCTCTTAAATCCATCCAGTGACTTGGCCTCCACTGCCCTCTGTGGCAGGGAATTCCATAAATTCACAACTCTCTGGGTGAAAAAGTTTTTTCTCACCTCAGTCTTAAATGACCTCCCCTTTATTCTAAGACGGTGGCCCCTGGTTCTGGACTCGCCCAACATTGGGAACATTTTTCCTGCATCTAGCTTGTCCAGTCATCCTTCATCCTTCAAAACTCCAGTGAATACAAGCCTAGTCTTTTCAATCTCTCCTCATATGACAGTCCTGCCATCCCAGGGATCAATCTTGTGAACCTACGCTGCACTGCCTCAATCACAAGGATGTCCTTCCTCAAATTAGGAGACTAAAACTGTACACAATACTCCAGATGTGGTCTCACCAGAGCCCTATACAACTGCAGAAGAACCTCTTTACTCCTATACTGAAATCCTCTTGTTATGAAGGCCAACATTCCATTAGCTTTCTTCACTGCCTGCTGTACCTGCAAGCCAACTTTCAGTGACCGGTGTACAAGGACGCCCAGGTCTCGCTGCACCTCCCCCTTACCTAACCTAACCCCATTGAGATAATAATCTGCCCCCTTGTTTTTGCCGCCAAAGTGGATAACCTCACATTTATCAGGCAGCATCTGTGGAGAACATGGATAGGTGACGTTTCACAGAGTGCTGGACTAACTCCGCAGGTCAGGCAGCATCTGTGGAGAACATGGATAGGTGACGTTTTGGGTCAGGACCCTTCTTCGGACTAGATAGACACAAAGTGCTGGCGTAACTCAGTGGGTAAGGCAACATTTCTTCTTCAGACTGGTTGTATGTAGACCCTTCTTCAGAGTGAATGTAGGCTTGTAGTAAGAGGGGGAGGGGGGGAGTGCGGAGACTGGACTGAGCCTGGCAAGTGACAGGTGAGAGGTGGGGAGGGGTACTGATCAGCAGGTGGGTGGAGTATGTGACGAAGGCAGGAGATGAAAAGGATACAGGTATATCGAGAGGAAAGGTTTAGAAGTACAAAGTGCAGGAGTAACACAGCGGGTCATGTTCACAAGTGATAGGAGTAGAATTAAGCCATTCGGCCCAACAAGTCTACTCTGTCATTCAATCATGGCTGATCTATCTCTCCCTGCTGACCCCATTCTCCTGCCTTCTCCCCATAACATAGAAACATAGAAAATAGGTGCAGGAGTAGGCCATTCGGCCCTTCGAGCCTGCACCGCCATTCAATATGATCATGGCTGATCATCCAACTCAGTATCCTCTGACCTCCAATAGCCTCTGACACACATACTAATCAAGAATCTATCTATCTCTGCCTTACAAATATCCATTGGCTTGTACTACACAGCCTTCTGTGGCAATGAATTCCACAGATTCACCACCCTCTGACTAAAGAAATTCCTCCTCATCTTCCGAAAGGAACATCCTTTAATTCTGAGGCTGTGACCTCTGGTACTAGACTCTCCCACTAGTGGAAGCAATCAATCTACATCCACTCTGTCCAAACCTTTCACTATTCAGTTAGTTTTTCAATGAGGTGTCCCCTCATCCTTCTAAACTCCAGCGAGTACAGGCCCAGTGCCGTCAAACGCTCATCACACGTTAACCCACTCAATCCTGGGATCATTCACGTAAACCTCCTCTTAACCCTCTCCAGTGGGTCAGGCAGCGTCTGTGGAGGGAAGGAGCAGGCAGTGTATGGGGTCTTTGGAATAGAGTGGGGGAGAAGGCTAGGAAAGAGGTGGGGGCGGGGAAAATCCTAGCAAGTGATGGGTGGATACTGGTGAGGGGGGTGAGTGGCAGATGGGTGGATAAAGGTGCAAAGGAGACAAAAGCGTGTGGGATAAGGAGAAAAGTGGAGTGAAATGTGAAGAGAGGGAGGGATAGAGGTGGAAGGGGAAGGAATGGGGGGGGGGGGTGTAGGGGACAGGATAGTTGAAGAAGTAGCAGTTGATATGGAGGAATTTCTTTAATCAGAGGGTGGTGAATCTGTGGAATTCATTGCCGCAGACGGCTGTGGAGGCCAAGTCAATGGATATTTTTGTGGGTGCTGATCAGGTCCCAACCAAACCCCCCACCCCCAACCCCACTGGAACAAAAAGAGACGCGGCAGCGTGGACGATGGGCCGAAGGGCCTTGTTATAAGTAAGTGTTCGGAGCAGAATTATAGACAATAGACAATAGGTGCAGGAGTAGGCCATTCGGCCCTTCGAGACAGCACCGCCATTCAATGTGATCATGGCTGATCATCCCCAATCAGTACCCCGTTCCTGCCTTCTCCCCATAATCCCCTGACTCCGCTATATTTAAGAGCCCTATCCAGCTCTCTCTTGAAAGCATCCAGAGAACCGGCCTCCACCGCCCTCTGAGGCAGAGAATTCCACAGACTCACCACTCTCTGTGAGGAAAAGTGTTTCCTCGTCTCCATTCTAAATGGCTAATTAGGCCATTTGGCCCATCAAGTTTACTCTGCTGTCCTTTAATTCTGAGGCTGTGACCTCTGGTCCGAGACTCCCCACTGGTGGAAACATCCTCTCCACATCCACTCTATCCAGGCCTTTCACTGTTTGGTAATTCTGCTCCTGGAACATATGAAGCCCCTTATCCATGTTCTCCAGGGATGCTGCCTGACCCGCTGAGTTACTCCGGCACTTTGTGTCTGTTCCTTGCTTCCACTGTCCATCTGCCTTGCCTTGGCCGCAGAAGGAATCATCTGGCTGTTTACCCTTGACATGGGGCTGCTCGTGGTTTGAGGACCTTGCCACCTGGATCGCTCGGTATCTGGACCTATCCTGTTACGGACGGGGGGGGGGGTCAGGTGCAGACCAGAAGGGTGTGGAGGAGCGGGGTTCCTCGAAGGAAAGAAAAAAGGCGACGGCCTCAAATTGGTCCTTGTGTACGTACATGGGTAGGGGGGGGGGGGGAGGGGGGAAGTAACAAAAAGAAACAGGGCACAAAACTGGTCACTTTAGGAAAAGACACAAAGTGCTGGAGGAACTCAGCGGGTCAGGCAGCGTCTGTGGAGAGAATGGACAGGTGATGTTAGGTGTTGGGACCAATGAAGTATCCGTCAGAATCACGACCCGAAACGTCGTCTGTTCACCCCCCTTCCGCGGATGCTGCCTGACTCGCCGAGTTCCTCCGGCACCTTGTGTGTGGCTCAGGGTCCCGGCGTCTGCAGTCTGTGGTTCCTCCCGGTCGTCCCTGTCCCTCGCCGGGGGAGGAGGAGGTGGGGCGCGGACTCTCTCCCGCCTCCCTGCCGGGCCCGCCTAGAGGCTGGGCTCTGTCTGTCCCTGCACCGCGCTCTTCCACGCCGACTCTTTCAACTCCGAGCACTGGAAGTAGTGCCTCTTGCGATGAGATATCACTTGGCTGGAAGCGTGCCGGTCCGGCGAGCTGCCGGATGCCGCCGTCGTGGCCGCGGCGGGGTAGGTCACGCCGCTGGTCCATCGCTCCAAGCTGCTCAGCGGGCTGTCAAGCGAGATACCTGCAACGAGAACAAAACAACAAGCGTGGGTAAACCCTCCCCTTGGTCCGCTGCCGCGCGGTGTGTGTGTGTGTACGTGCGTGTGCGTGTGCGTCAGAGGCACGGTTTAGTTCAGTTTAGTTTAGAGATACAGCGCGGAAACAGGCCCTTCGGCCCACCGGGTCCGCGCCGACCGGCGATCCCCGCACACTAACACTATCCTACACACACTGGGGACAATTTACATTTATACCAAGCCGGTTAACCTACAAACCCGTACGTCTTTGGAGTGTGGGAGGAAACCGAAGATCTCGGAGAAAATCCACGCAAGTCACGGGGAGGACGTACAAACTCCGCACAGACAGCGCCCGTAGTCAGGATCAAACCCGGGTCTCTGGCGCTGTCAGGCTGCAACTCTACCGCTGAGCCACTGGTTTAGGTGTATTGTTGTCACATGCACCAAGGTACAGTGTAAAGCCTTGTTTTGCATGCAGTCCAAACAGATCAGTTAATACTATACATACATACGATCGTCAAAAATGCACACACCCTCCGTACCGCAAGCTTGGTCCTAGTCTACTCAACAGCCGAGTTTTGCTCAACAGCTTGGGCTAATAGCTGCCACACCAAAACGAGATGACACTGTCCTTAACTCTGCAACGTGGGTCATCACCAAGTCAGCAACTATGCAGTGGCTCCCTGTCCTCTGTCCTATCGCCCCTCCCAGCATACGCAGAAGGGAGAGGATGTTGAAAGATTGGTGCACCATCGAGGCGAACCCTGACCTTCCCATCCATGCTGGCTAGAACAATCTGCCCAACATGCGCCTGAAGTCCTGCAAACCCTTCAAGTTCAAGTTCAAGAGAGTTTATTGCCATGTGTCCCAGATAGGATTGCTTTGCAAGTGCTTTGCTTCAGCACACCAGAACATAGTAGGCATGAATACAGAACAGATCAGTGTGTCCATATACCATTGTATAAATATATACACACATGAATAAATAAACTGATAAAGTGCAAATAAACAGATAATGGGCTATTAATGGTCAGAGTTTTGTCCGAGCCGTGTTTAATAGCCTGATGGCTGTGGGGAAGTAGCTATTCCTGAACCTGGGCGTTGCAGACTTCAGGCTCCTGTACCTTCCACTTGAAGGTAGCGGGGAGATGAGTGTGTGGCCAGGATGGTGTGGGTCCTTGATGATGCTGCCAGCCTTTTTGAGGCAGTGACTGCGATAGATCCCCTCAATGGAAGGGAGGTCAGAGCCGCTGATGGACTGGGCAGTGTTTACTACTTTTTGTAGTCTCTTCCTCTCCAGGGCGCTCAAGTTGCCGAACCAAGCCACGATGCAACCGGTCAGCATGCTCTCTACTGTGCACCTGTAGAAGTTAGAGAGAGTCCTCCTTGACAAACCGACGCTCCGTAATCTTCTCAGGAAGTAGAGGCGCTGATGTGCTTTCTTGGTCATCCGTTAAACCCCTGGAAGACTTTGACACCAAGACTGAGTGTCGCAGAGCCTGGAAAGATGCCAACACCAACAACGGAGCCGTCACCCTACAGTGAAGCCACCAGGTTTTGACCTCCATCCCAGAACAGAATCTGCATCCTCCGTGTAAGAACAGCCCGTCACCTGCATAAGTGGGAGATGACAGACAGCCCTGCTTGCGACTGCGGACATCCAGACCAGACCATCCCACACATCGTGAATGACTGCCCAACTGAGGCTTTTCCCTGGGGGCATCAAAGCCATCCACCCAGTAACTGATGCTGTCCTGGCCTGGATGTCTACCCTTGGCCTACAACTTTAGGCTGTGCACGCCACACGCAAGAAGATCAAGTCAAACACAAGTACAATAGGTAGAGAGGGAGGGGGGGGGGGGGGGAGATATCAGAGTGCAGAAAACAGTTTTTGAGCTTTGTAGAGTAATGCCCCTGTCCCACTTAGGAAACCTGAACGGAAACCTCTGGAGACTTTGCGCCCCACCCAAGGTATCCATGCGGTTCCCGGAGGTTGCAGGTAGTGGAAGCAGGTAGGGAGACTGACCTCCGGGAACCGCACGGAAACCTTGGGTGGGGCACAAAGCCTCCAGAGGTTTCTGTTCAAGTTTCCTAAGTGGGACAGGGGCATAACAGTTCCAGCGAATAAGTCCAATGACCACAACAGAATACGTTCGAGCATCAGGGCAGTGGTCTAGCTTATGAAGGGGCTGTTCAGAAGCTTGATAACAGTGGAGATCACAGGACAGCGTTTGTCGGCACTGGGCCTGTACTCGATGGAGTTTAGAAGAATGAGGGGGAACCTCATGGAAACTTACCAAATAGTGAAAGGCCTGGATAGAGTGGATGTGGGGAAGATGTTTAGGAGTCTAGGCCTAGAGGGCATCGCTTCAGAATAAAAGGATGTACTTTTAGAATGGAGATGAGGAGGAATTTCTTCAATCAGAGGGTGGTGAATCTGTGGAATTCATTGCCACAGATGGCCGTGGAGGCCAAGAATGGATATTTCTAAGTGGAGATTGATAAGATTCTTGATTAGTACGGGTGTCACGGGTTATGGGGAGAAGGCAGGAGATTGGGATTTGGAGGGAAAGATAGATTTGCCACGATTGAATGGCGGAGCAGACTTGATGGGCCAAATGGCCTAATTCTGCTATTACAAATAATGAACATATGAATATGAGAAAAATTATGGAGTTTGGTGATGCACACTTTCAAGCTTCAAGGACCGTTCAGAAGCCTGATAACCAAGGGGAAGTAGCTATTCCTGAGTCTGGTGGTGCGCGCTTTTAAGCTTCTGCACCTTCAGCCCAACGGGAGTTGGTACTGGTGGGGGGCAGGGTGGAAAGGGTCTTTGATCATGTTGCAAGTGTTAGGAGTCATAGAGTTATACAGTGTGGAAGTTGGCCCAACTTGCCCACACTGGCCAACCCCATCTGCACTAGTCCCACCTGCCTGTGTTTGACCCATATCTCTCTAACCTGTCCTATCCATGTACCTGCCTAATTGTTTCTTAAACGTTGCAATAGTCCCAGCCTCAACTACCTCCTATGGCAGCTCGTTCCGTACACCCACCACCTTTTGCGTGAAAAATTACCCCTCAGGCTCCTATTAGATCTTTCACCCCTCACCTTAAACCTATGTCCTCTGGTCCTCGATTCCCCTACTCTGGGCAAGAGACTCTACCCGATCTATTCCTCTCATGATTTTGTACACCTCTATAAGATCTCCCCTCATCCTCCTGCGCTCCATGGAATAGAGACCCAGCCTACTCAACCTCTCCCTATAGCTCACACCCTCTAGTCCTGGCAACATCCTCGTAAATCTATTCTGAATCCTTTCAAGCTTGCCAATATCTTTCCTATAACACGGTGCCCAGAACTGAACTCAGTATTCTAAATGCGGTCTCACCAACGTCTTATACAACTGCAACATGACCTCCCGACTTCTATACTCAATAGTCCGAATGGTGAAGGCCAAAGTGCCAAAAGCCTTTTTGGCCACTTTATCTACCGGCAACTCGACGCGATCTATTCCTCTCACAATTTTGTGAAAGGGTAAAACTGTGGAGATAAGCTGTTCCAGAGACAGTAGAGATAGCATGTTAATGTAGCCTCCAAAAGCCAGTTTTGATTGTATTTACTGATTTCATGGCATGGAGTAGATGGAGCAGGTTCAAGTGCAGAGTATAAAACAAAGTGCTGGAGTAACTCAGCGGGTCTGACAGCACCTCTGGAGAACATGGATAGGTGACGTTTCGAGTCGGGACCCTTCTTCAGACCAGCATCTGCAGCTTCTTGTTTCTGTCGTCCTGTACAGACCATATTATTGCACGGGTGTGAGGCATGGACTCTCACTCGAGCACTGTCCAAGTCTCTCGATGGTACCTAAACCCGAATGCTCAGAAAAGTTCAAAGTTCACGAGTGTCTGTATCACTCGTTGTCACCTATTATTATTGTTTTTTAAATTATCATCATTAAAAACATTAGCGAGGCAGTGGCGCTGGTTTCAGACGGGCACGGTGACGGACGCACCACACATCTCTGTCCTCCGTGCAGCCGGCAAGCTCCTCGTTTGTCCCTACACGTGGGTCTTCCATCAACGTCTCCAGCAGCATCTTGATCGGCCGTCCCGGGTCACGTGTTCCATGGGCGGGTTCCCACGGCACGACCTTGTTTGCCGCCATTTCTGGGTGGGCGGTGGCAGTGACCAGCGAGCCTCATCCTTCTCCACCTGATCTTCTCGGTCAGAGGTGGAATCTCCCCGTTGGCGATGTGGTCCCTCTAACTGAACTTCTCTCAACATTCGGGTGTAGGTACCATCGAGAGACTTGGACAGTGCTGGAGTGAGAGTCCATGCCTCACACCGGTACAATAATATGGTCTCTACAGTTGCGTGGAAGAATCTCAGTTTGAGACCCTTAGGCATCCGTGACGTCCAGATTTTCCCCGTGTTATTGAGGGCTTCCCATGCGAGCGCTTTCCGGACCTTGATGTCATAGAAACATAGAAAATAGGTGCAGGAGTAGGCCATTTGGCCCTTCGAGCCTGCACCGCCATTCAATATGATCATGTCTGATCATCCAACTCAGTATCCTGTACCTGCCTTCTCTCTATACCCCCTGATCCCTTTAGCCACAAGGGCCACATCTAACTCCCTCTTAAATATAGCCAATGAACTGGCCTCAACTACATTCTGTGGCAGAGAATTCCACAGATTCACCACTCTTTGTGTGAAAAATGTTTTTCTCATCTGGGTACTGAAAGATTTCCCCCTTATCCTTAAACTGTGACCCCTTGTTCTGGACTTCCCCAACATCGGGAACAATCTTCCTGCATCTAGCCTGTCCAACCCCTTAAGAATTTTGTAAGTTTCAATAAGATCCCCCCTCAATCTTCTAAATTCTAGCGAGTACAAGCCGAGTCTATCCAGTCTTTCTTCATATGAAAGTCCTGACATCCCAGGAATCAGTCTGGTGAACCTTCTCTGCACTCCCTCTATGGCAAGAATGTCTTTCCTCAGATTTGGAGACCAAAACTGTACGCAGTACTCCAGGTGTGGTCTCACCAAGACCCTGTACAAATGCAGTAGAACCTCCCTGCTCCTATAGCCATGATCTCAATGAATGGCGGTGCTGGCTCGAAGGGCCGAAGGACCTATTGGCTATTGAATCTGTGCGTCCATGAGGACAGTCTCGACCTCCTTGTCTTCCTCAGTGACAGTAGGAGGTGACCCAAGCAGGTTGTTGAAGTGGTTCTTGAACCACGTGTTGGTTCGGTCCTCTGGAGCGTTGCCGTTGACTTGACCTGACTTGGTCTTCTTCCTGCCACTGGCCTCGTTCACGACCACCCATATCTCGCTTGCCATTGTTGGGGTATCACCTGCCCCACAGCCAACCATTAGAAACATAGAAAAACAGGCGCAGGAGTAGGCCATTCAAGCCAACACCGCCATTCAATATGATCATGGCTGATCATCCAAAATCAGTACCCCGTTCCTGCCGTCTCCCCATATCCCTTAATTCCGTTAGCCCTAAGAGCTAAATCTAACTCTCTCATGAAAACATCCAGTGAATTGGCCTCCACTGCCATCTGAGGCAGAGAATTCCACAGATTCACAACTCTCTGGGTGAAAAAGGTTTTTCCTCATCTCAGTCCTAAATGGCCTAATCCTTATTCTTATGTAGACAAAAATGCTGGAGAAACTCAGCGGGTGAGGCAGCATCTATGGAGCGAAGGAATAGGTGATGTTTCAGGTCAAGACCCTTCTTCAGACCGATTCTTAAACTGTGACCCTAGTTCTGGACTCCCCCAACATCGGGAACAATTTTCCTACATCTAGCCTGTCCAATCCTCTAAGAATTTTATATGTTTCTATCAGATTCCTGCTCATCCTTCTAAACTCCAGTGAATATAAGCCCAGTCGATCCATTATTTCATCATACGTTAGTCCCGCCATCCTAGGAATGAACCTGGTGAACCTACGCTGCACTACATCAATAGCAAGGGGGGGGGGGGGGGGGGGGGGAACCTAGGTGAGGACAGGACAAAGCCATGTCAAAGGCTTTTTGAAAGTCCAGATACACCACATCCACTGGCTCTCCCTTATCCATTCTACTTGTTACATCCTCAAAAAAATCCAGAATGATTCCCCTTTCAATGCTGACTTTGACCAATCCAGTCACTGCTTTCCAAATGCGCTGCTTTAACATCTTTAACACCAACCTCACCTACCCCAGGGTCAACAATGGACCATTGTGGGCTCCACCTTTCCTTCATCATTGTTACTTTCTGTATATCTTTCATTCATTTGTTCTATGTACTGTCTATATCTCTCGTTTCCCTTTCCCCTGACTCTCAGTCTAAAGAAGGCTCTCGACCAGAAACGTCACCTTTTCCTTTTCTCCAGAGATGCTGCCTAACTCGTAAGTTCATAAGTGATAGGATCGGAATTAGGTAATTCAGCCCATCGCCTACTCTACCATTCAATCATGTCAGATCTATCTTTCCCTCTCAACCCCATTCTCCTGTCTTCTCCCCATAACCTGACACCCATATTAATCAGGAATCTATCTATGTGTCTTAAAAATATCCATTGATGGCCTCCACAGCCTTCTGTGGCAAAGAATTCCATAGATGCACCACCCAACATTACAGCTTTTTGTGTCTATCCTTGTTTCTATAGCTCACACCTCTCTGGGTGAAAAGGTTTTTAGGAGAGCTCCCCCTCCCCTCACCATCAACAACACCACAGTCACATCTTTTAAGTTCCTGGGAACCATCATCTCCAAGGACCTTAAATGGGGGGCCACCATCGACTCCACAGTCAAAAAGGCCCAACAAAGGATGTACTTCCTGCGGCAGCTGAGGAAGCACAATCTGCCGCAGACAATGATGGTCCAATTCTACACGGCCATCGTAGAGTCTGTTCTCACCTTCTCCATCATGGTCTGGTTTGGCTCAGCCACCAAGCACGACATCCGGAGGCTGCAGCGAATTGTCCGATCAGCTGAGAAGGTTGTTGGCTGCAACCTTCCCTCCATTGATGAACTGTACACTGCAAGGGCCAGGAAGCGAGCGGGCAAGATCATCTCTGACCCCTCTCACCCTGGTCACAAACTCTTTGAATCACTTCCCTCTGGAAGGCGACTCCGGACTGTCAAAGCTGCCACAGCCAGACATAAAAACAGCTTTTTTCCCACGAGTAGTAGCTTGACTCAATAACCAAAAATCTGTAGCCTCCTTTTGCTCTGGTATTTTATTTAATTCACATGTTTAATCAATAATGTTTTATTATTAATGTTTAATGTTTTATGTGTCAATCTTAATTGTTACTGTATATCGTGTTGTTACTTGGCGAGCGGAGCACCAAGGCAAATTCCTTGTATGTGTACATACTTGGCCAATAAACTTCATTTATAAATTCATTCATTCTTGGTATCTTGGGATGTGCCTAACATAGCAGGCATGTCCCATGGACTAGTCCAACAACAGTGGGACTTTGTGGAAGCAATGGTTAACTAATAAAGACACAGAATGTTGGAGCAACTCAGTGAGTCAAGCAGCATCTCTGGAAAGCATGGATAGATAACGTTTCGGGATCTGGGCCCTTCTTTAGAATATCGTTCTCGGGTACACAAAGACTGGACAGTTCTACCAGCCCATGCCTAAACCCACCAGACCTACCCTCAAACCATCTGTTCATACGCATGGAACATATTCAGTGGGTAGAATGCAGAACTTTAACAGGAAGTTGAATTGAGTGCAGGTTGGAGAGAGAGAGAGAGAGATAGAGAGAGCCAGAGAGTGAGAGAGAAAGAGAGAGAGCCAGAGAGTGAGAGGGAGAGAGAGAGAGAGGGAGAGAGAGGAAGAGAGAGGGAATAAATAGAGAGAGAGAGGGAAAGAGAGAGAGGAAGAGAGTGAGAGAGAGAGAGAGGGAGGGAGAAAGAGAGAGGGAGAGTGAGAGCGAGGGGGAAGAGAGAGAGAGAGAGAGAGAGAGACGGAGTGGAAGAGAGAGAGCGAGAGGGAGCGGAAGAGAGAGAGAGAGTAGAGAGAGAGTGAGAGAGAGAAAGAGAGAGAGAGAGGGGAAGAGAGTGAGAGATGAGAGGAAGAGAGAGTGAGAGCATCCTATTTACCTGTGCTGTCACTTTCAAGGAACCATGCACCTGCACTCCCAGATCCCTCTGCTCTACAACACTCCCTGCCCAACTATTCACTTTGATGAGACGATAGAAATACAGGGATGTTGAGGTCAGAGGCCTTATTTCAGAAGAAAGCTTTCATAATTTAGATTGGTAAATTTGAAGAAGGATTTCCTCTAATGGGGTAAGAATGAAGTTTAAAATTTCAAGCTGAAGTGAAAGCAAGAACGCAGGTTTTCACACACACACACACACTCACGCACACACACACGCACGCACACACACACTCACGCACGCGCACACACACGCACATACTCACGCACACACACACTCGCGCACGCACGCACACACACACACACACAGATGCACTCACACACACATACACACTCACGCACACACTCACGCACACACACACACTCACGCCCGCACACACTCACGCACGCGCACACACACGCACACTCACGCACACATGCACTCACACACTTACGCACACACTCACGCACACACACACTCACGCACACACTCACGCCCGCACACACTCACGCACGCGCACACACACGCACACACTCACACGCACACTCACGCACTCGCACACACACTCACGCACACACGCAGACACACACACAGATGCACTCACACACACATACACACACACAGACGCACTCACACACACACACATACACACAGACACATACACACACAGACACACTCACACACACACATACACACAGACACACACACACAGACGCACTCACACACACATACACACACAGATGCACTCACAGACGCACACACACAGCAGAGACAGACACAAGAACGCACACACTCACACACACACATACACTTAGACACACCCACCTACACTCACAAACACACACACTTATACACACACTCAGGTACTCACACCCACACTCAGACACCCACACACACACACTCAGACACACAAATACTCACACATTAAGACACACACACAGATACAAAGACACACACATGCAGACACATACACAGACACACTCACAAAGAAACACATACAAACACACGCACATAGACACACACACACGCGCATCTTAAAATCCCACCGTACAATACTCACCATCAGTAATCTAAAGAAAATAGAACATGCAAACATTTTAACAGATGCAAAAACATGGAATTGAAAGTGTCAAGAATAAAGAAATTGCAGTTTTCCAAAGCAAGCATGCCACGATATATGAATGCCTTACCTTTCTTTAGCTGATCTTGGGAACAAGGAAAGCACTAACAAAGCAGTATGCATGACCTCTGCCTGATGTCATAGGACAACCTGCAAGATGGGACTAGTGCCACACATAGGCCTTGGCAGAGGAGTTTTTACTTTCCATTTAGATGGTAGTTGACTCAGGGACTATCGCAATGTTTGAGAAACAGTTAGGCAGGGACATGGATAGGACAGGTTTGGAGGGCTAATGAGCCAAACGCAGGCAGGTGGGACTAGTGTAGCTGGGGCATGTTGGTCGGTGTGGGCACGTTGGGACAAAGGGCTTGTTCCTACACTGTATCACTATGACTGTATATAAAGTTGAGCCTTTACAATAATTCAGCAGTTTTCATGGTCATAAGTGATAGGAGCAGAAGCAGGCCATTCGAGCTATCAAGCCTACTCTGCCATTCAATCATGGCTGATCTAACTTCCCTCTCAACCCCATTCTCCTGCCTTCTCCCCATAACAATAGACAATAGGTGCAGGAGCAGGCCATTTGGCCCTTCAAGCCAGCACCGCCATTCAATGTGATCATGCCTGATCATCCACAATCAGTACCGCTATTTTTAAGAGTCCTATCGAGCTCTCTCTTGAAATCCATGACACCCTTATTAATCAAGAATCTATCTATCTCTGCCTTAAAAATACCCACTGACTTGGCCTCCACAGCCGTCTGTGGCAATGAATTCCACAGATTCACCACCTTCTGACTAAAGAAATTCCTCCTTTCTAAAGGAATGTCCTTTTATTCTGAGGTCATGACCTCTGGTCCTAGACTCTCCCACTAGTGGAAACATCTTCTCCGCATCCACTGTATCCAGGCCTTTCACCATTCGGTAAGTTTCAATGAGGTTCCCCCTCATCCTTCTACACTCCAGCGAGTACAGGCCCAGTGCCGTCAAACGTTCATCATAGGTTAACCCACGCATTCCTACGATCATTCTCGTAAACCTCCTCTGGACCCTCTCCAGAGCCAGCAAATCCTTCCTCAGATATGGGGCCCAAAACTGCTCACAATACTCCAAATGCGCTTTTCTTGGTTGAATAACTTCCAGATTTACGGGCAGCATGGGAGCGCAGCACTTGGAGTTTTTATATGTTTAAGAAGGAACTGCAGATGCTGGAAAATTGAAGGTAGACAAAAGTGCTGGAAAAACTCAGCGGGTGTGGCAGCATCTATGGAGCAAAGGAAATAGGCAATGTTTCGGGCTGAAACCCTTCTTCAGACTGATGTAGGGTGGGGGGGTGGGGAAGAAGACTTGTTATACACCTGGTTAATCATTCTCACAATGTCCCTACTTATATTCTACTGGAAGGCAAGTCATTATTGTTCGTGTACTCCACTGCAGACCATGATAAATGAGTGGGCGGTGCTGTGGTGCAGCGGGTAGAGTGCCTCAGCCCCAGAGACCCGGGTTCAATCCTGACCTCAAGTGCAGTCAGTGTAGAGTTTGTATGTTCCCCTTGTGACCGCAAGGGGTTTTCTCCGGATTCCTCCCACATCCCAAAGATGCGCGGGTTTAGAGGTTAATTGGCCCTCTGCAAATTGCGCTTAGTGTGTAGGGCATGGATGTGATAACATAGAACTAGTGTGAAGGGGCGATCGATGGTCGGCGAGGACAAGGTGGGCCAGATTAGATCTCTTAACTAAAAGAAAATATGAATAAACGCTTTCATTACTCTGGAATTTAGAACGAGAGGGGATCTTATTAAAACATATAAGATTATTAAGGGTTTGGACACGCTAGAGGCAGGAAACATGTTCCCGATGTTGGGGGAGTCCAGAACCAGGGGCCACAGTTTAAGAATAAGGGGTAAGACATTTAGAACGGAGACAAGGAAACACTTTTTCACGCAGAGAGTTGTGAGTCTGTGGAATTCTCTGCCTCAGAGGGCGGTGGAGGCCGGTTCTCTGGATGCTTTCAAGAGAGAGTTAGAGCTCTTAAAGATAGCGGAGTCAAGGGATATGGGGAGAAGGCAGGAACGAGGTACTGATTGTGGATGATTGTGGATCAGTATTGATGTGGATAGAGAACTGGCTGGCAAACAGGAAGCAAAGAGTAGGAGTAAACGGGTCCTTTTCACAATGGCAGGCAGTGACTAGTGGGGTACCGCAAGGCTCAGTGCTGGGACCCCAGCTATTTACAATATATATTAATGATCTGGATGAGGGAATTGAAGGCAATATCTCCAAGTTTGCGGATGACACGAAGCTGGGGGGCAGTGTTAGCTGTGAGGAGGATGCTAGGAGACTGCAAGGTGACTTGGATAGGCTGGGTGAGTGGGCAAATGTTTGGCAGATGCAGTACAATGTGGATAAATGTGAGGTTATCCATTTTGGTGGCAAAAACAGGAAAGCAGACTATTATCTAAATGGTGGCCGACTAGGAAAAGGGGAGATGCAGCGAGACCTGGGTGTCATGGTACACCAGTCATTGAAAGTGGGCATGCAGGTGCAGCAGGCAGTGAAGAAAGCGAATGGTATGTTAGCTTTCATAGCAAAAGGATTTGAGTATAGGAGCAGGGAGGTTCTACTGCAGTTGTACAGGGTCTTGGTGAGACCACAACTGGAGTATTGCGTACAGTTTTGGTCTCCAAATCTGAGGAAGGACATTATTGCCATAGAGGGAGTGCAGAGAAGGTTCACCAGACTGATTCCTGGGATGTCAGGACTGTCTTATGAAGAAAGACTGGATAGACTTGGTTTATACTCTCTAGAATTTAGGAGATTGAGAGGGGATCTTATAGAAACTTACAAAATTCTTAAGGGGTTGGACAGGCTAGATGCAGGAAGATTGCTCCCGATGTTGGGGAAGTCCAGGACAAGGGGTCACAGCTTAAGGATAAGGGGGAAATCCTTTAAAACCGAGATGAGAAGAACTTTTTTCACACAGAGAGTGGTGAATCTCTGGAACTCCCTGCCACAGAGGGTAGTCGAGGCCAGTTCATT
Organism: Amblyraja radiata; assembly: GCF_010909765.2. Lineage (NCBI taxonomy): Eukaryota > Metazoa > Chordata > Chondrichthyes > Rajiformes > Rajidae > Amblyraja > Amblyraja radiata. The sequence continues at coordinate 109,207,772 of NC_045960.1, read as the reverse complement.
GGCTATATTTAAGAGGGAGTTAGATGTGGCCCTTGTGGCTAAGGGGATCAGAGGGTATGGAGAGAAGGCAGGTACGGGATACTGAGTTGGATGATCAGCCATGATCATATTGAATGGCGGTGCAGGCTCGAAGGGCCGAATGGCCTACTCCTGCACCTAATTTCTATGTTTCTATGAATGGCGGTGCTGGCTCGAAGGGCCGCAAGGCCTACTCCTGCACCTATTGTCTATTGACTACACCTAACCCTCTGACGAACTAGTCCTGTGTAATAAGCAATATTACTGACAGTCACTTTGCTAACTATCAGCAAAGGTAACAAACATAGAAAATGGCGGAATGGACCAAATAACATCAATTAGGAGAAAAACAGCCTCGATGTTTCAGGTCAAGAACCCTTCATGAAAACGGAAATAGATGGTTTTTGTGTTGGTTTATTGTGATTAGGTACCTTCTCCCTGTGACCGCGTGGGTTTTCTCCGGGTGCTCCGGTTACCTCCCACTCTCCACAGACGTGCAAGTTTGTAGGTTAATTGGCTGTAAATTCTCCCTAGGGCGGCCCGGTGGCGCAGCGGTAGAGTTGCTGCCTTACAGCGCCAGAGACCCGGATTCCATCCTGAATACGGGTGCTGTCTGCACGGAGTTTCGGCCAACCGAGTACGCGCCCACCAGCGATCCCCACACATTAACACTACCCTAACACGCACTAGGGACAACTTTACAATTATACCCAGCCAATTAACCTACAAACCTGTACATCTTTGGAGTGTGGGAGGAAATCGAATACCCTGGCGAAAACCCACGCAATATAGACATGCACAATGTTTGTGCTGAACATGATGTCAAGTTTAGGGTTTAGGATTAGGTTTATTGCTGTCACCCATACTGACTCTGTAAGGCAGCAACTCTACCGCTGAGCCACTGTGCCACCCTTAAGGGCCTGTCCCACTGTACGAGGTAATTCAAGAGCTCTCCTGAGTTTAAGAAAAAAATCAAACATGTTGAAAAATGTCCACGAGAGCCCCGAGTACCTACGAGTGGCTATTACCGTAATTCTCCGAGTTCGAATAGAAACATAGAAAATAGGTGCAGGAGTAGGCCATTCGGCCCTTTGAGCCTGCACCGCCATTCAATGTGATCATGGCTGATCATCCAACTCAGTATCCTGTACCTGCCTTCTCTCCATACCCCCTGATCCCTTTAGCCACAAGGGCCACATCTAACTCCCTCTTAAATATAGCCAATGAACTGGCCTCAACTACCTTCTGCGGCAGAGAAATCCAGAGATTCACCACTCTCTGTGTGAAAAATGTTTTTCTCATCTCGGTCCTAAAAGATTTCCTCCTTATCCTTAAACTGTGACCCCTTGTTCTGGACTTCCCCAACATCGGGAACAATCTTCCTGCATCTAGCCTGTCCAACCCCTTAAGAATTTTGTAAGTTTCTATAAGATCCCCCCTCAATCTTCTAAATTCTAGCGAGTACAAGCCGAGTCTATCCAGTCTTTCTTCATATGAAAGTCCTGACATCCCAGGAATCAGTCTGGTGAACCTTCTCTGTACTCCCTCTATGGCAAGAATGTCTTTCCTCAGATTAGGAGACCAAATCTGTACGCAATACTCCAGGTGTGGTCTCACCAAGACCCTGTACAACTGCAGTAGAACCTCCCTGCTCCTATACTCAAATCCTTTTGCTATGAATGCTAACATACCATTCAGGGGAAACTCTTGATTAGCTTGTACAGTGGGACAGGCCCTTTAGGATTCAAGACCAATGCGATGGAAGAGTTCCAGATATAGTGATGGGGTTCAGATAATTCCCGTGCAACATGCCAGCTCTGCCAGGTGACAGCTGTCTCCGTGAGTAAATCTCCACACAGTTTGCCTACCTAAGACTTTACATGGTGGCATTGTCGACTAATATCTGTCAGCAACATTCAAAAGCATGATGAGACATCAGAGCCCAGAAATAAGGTGGCACGGTGGCGCAGCGGTAGAGTTGCTGCCTCATAGTGCCAGTGGGGCTCATGGTGTCGACCTCCCTGTGGTGAGCCCTGTCAACTGACCACAGTCGGGCGAACGACAACAAACAGAGACAGCAGCAGCGCCGCAGCTTGGCGCCAACACGGAGCATGCGCCCGTTCGATCCTGACTACGGGCGCTGTCTGTATGGAGTTTGTACGTTCTCCCCGTGACCTGCGTGGGGTTTCTCCGGGCGCCTGTTTCCTCCCACACTCCAAAAACGTGCAGGTTTGTAGCTTAATTGGCTTCTGCAAATTGTCGCTGGTGTGTAGGATAGTGATAGTGTACGAGATGATCACTGAAACATCACCTAACCATGTACAAGTCTGAAGAAGTGCCCTGCCCCAAAATATCACCTACCCATGAACTCCAGAGATGCTGCCTGACCTGCTGCGTTACTCCAGCACATTATGTCTACCAGCACTTGCCGTTCCTTGTTTGGACAATGTAAGCATACTATCGGGTTGCATCACAGCTTGATTGTGAATAGCACTACCCAAGTCTATAAGAAATTGCAGAGAGTTGTGCATGCAGCCCAGTCTATCACATGGACCAAACAAATTTACGAGTCATCCTTAAATACAGGAGAGGTGCCGGAAGACTGGAGGGTGGCAAATGTTGTGCCTCTTTTCAAGAAGGGCTACAGGAAAAATGCTGGGAACTATAGGCCGGTGAGCCTAACATCTGTCGTTGGAAAGTTACTGGAGAGTATTCTGAGGGATAGGTTATACAGGCATTTGGATGGGCAAGGGCTGATTAGGGATAGTCAGCATGGTTTTGTACGTGGGAGGTCGTGTCTCACAAATATGATTGATTTTTTTGAAGACGTGACCAAAAAGATCGATGAGGGCAGAGCTGTAGATGGATTTGACAAGGCATTCAACAAGGTTCCGCATGGTAAGCTGCTCTGGAATGTTAGATCACTTTAAGGATAAGGGGGAAATCTTTTAGGACCGAGATGAGAAGAGCATTTTTCACACAGAGAGTGGTGAATCTCTGGAATTCTCTGCCACAGAAGGTAGTTGAGGCCAGTTCATTGGCTATATTTAAGGGGGAGTTAGATGTGGCCCTTGTGGCTAAAGGGATCCAGGGGGTATGGAGAGAAGGCAGGTACAGGATACTGAGTTGGATGATCAGCCAAGATCATATTGAATGGCGGTGCAGGCTCGAAGGGCCGAATGGCCTACTCCTGCACCTATTTTCTATGTTTCTATGGGATCCAAGGAGAGATAGCTGAAAGGATAGCAAATTGGCTCCATGGAATGAAGCAGAGGAAGGTTGCTTCTCGGACTGGAGGCCTGTAACTAGTGGTGTGCCTCAGCGTTCGATGCTGGGCCCATTACTGTTTGTCATCTACATCAATGATTTGGATGAGAACATACAGGTCAAGATGAGCAAGTTTGCTGATGATACAAAAGTGGGTGGTTTTGCAGATAGTGAAGATGATTGTGAATGATTGCAGCAGGATCTGGATCGATTGGCCAGGGGGGCGGAGGAATGGTTGATGGAATTTAATACAGAGAAGTGTGAGGTGTTGCATTTTGGCACTTCGAAAAAGGTCAGGACCTACACAGTGAATGGTAGAGCTCTGGGTAGTGTTGGAGAGCAGAGGGATCTGCAGGTGCATGGTTACTTGAAGGTCGAGTCGCAAGTAGATAAGGTGGTCAAAAAGGCTTTTGGCACTTTGGCCTTCACCAATCAGAGTATTGAGTATAGAAGTTGGGAGGTCGTGTTGCCAGTTATACAAGACATTGGTGAGACCGCATTTAGAATATTGTGTAGGAAAGAACTGCAGATGCTGGTGTAAAAACCGCAGGCAAGTAGGACTATTGTAGCTGGGACATTGTTGGCCGGTGTGGGCAAGTTTGGGCTTGTTTCCACACTGTATGACTCTATGCATCCCCCCAATAATTGACTCCATCTGCACTTCACGCTGCCTCAGAAAAGCTGCCAACGCAATCAAAGACTTGTCCCACCCCGGCCATTCCTTCTTCTCCCCGCTCAAGTCCGGCAGAAGGTACAGAAGCTTGAAAGTGCGCACCACCAGACTTAGGAGCAGCCTCTTCCCCTCGTTACCAGGTTTCTGAACGGTCCTTCCATGAGCTAGGGACATTGCGGACATTGCTCCTGTGGAACTGGTGCGCTACAACGTTGAGAACTATATTCTGCACTCTGTATCCTCCCCTTCGCTGGAGACTGAGTGTCTCCTGTTATATGACCCGTTTGCTGTGTAACCAAAGGGTTCACATAACATGATAAACCTCATTGGCAAAGCGTGAGTACTGTATAAACAGTCGGAACAAGGAACTGCAGATGCTAGTTTACGTTTGTCATTTTAAACCCCTTATTCTGACTACTGGCATAATTAGCTGTGAGGCATCTGGTATTATTTATAATGCATTATGGAGAGGGGAGTATGTGTCACACAAATGGGCCTTTTGTTTCAGCGTGGGCTGTAAATGAAATTAATTTTAGTGTTTATAAAACTCCTGCCAACTGATTAAATGAGTGGGTCACAAAGTCGACTTGCCATGTCCATTTTTAGCAGATTATTATTTTAAATAATACGAAGGAAAATAACTACTTGTCAACAATGTTAAGGAATAGCATTAAGGAGCAAAATAAATATTTCGCTTTTAGAAACACAACAGGCCCTTCTGCCCACTGAGTCTCAGCTTGGTTTGGTTTAGAGATACAGCGCAGAAACAGGCCCTTCGGCCCACCGAGTCTGTGCCGACCAGCGATCCCCCCGTACACTAGCACTCTCCTACACCCCAGGGACAACTTACAATTTTACTGAAGCCAATTGGAGTGTGGGGGGGGGGGGAAACCAGAGTGCCAGGAGACAACCCACGTGGTCATAGGGAGAACGTACAAACTCCGTGCAGTCAGCACCTGTGGTCAGGAACGAACCAGCGTCTACGGCGCCGTGAGGCAGCTGCTCAACAACTGTGCCACCGTGCCACCCCACGCCGACGTTTGATCCCCAGTTCACGCCAGTTCTACTTTATCCCACTTTCCCATCCACTCCCTGCACACCAGGGGCGATTTACAGAGACCGACAAACTCCAAACGGACACAAAGTGCTGACGTAACTCAGCAGGTCAGGTAGCTTCTCAGGTGGCTTCTGAACCGTCCCTTCCATAAGCAAGGATGCCGGCCAATTCATTGTGGACATTGGAACTGATGAGAACTATTATCTGCACTCTGTATCTTTCCCTTTGCTCTAAGTTGAGTTGGGATTGATTATAGACAATAGACAACAGGTGCAGGAGTAGGCCATTCGGCCCTTCGAGCCAGCACCGCCATTCAATGTGATCATGGCTGATCATCCCCAATCAGTACCCCGTTCCTGCCTTCTCCCCATATCCGCTATTTTTAAGAGCCCTATCTAGCTCTCTCTTGAAAACATCCAGAGAACCTGCCTCCACCGCTCTCTGAGGCAGAGAATTCCACAGACTCACCAGTCTCTGTGAGAAAAAGTGTTTCCTCGTCTCCGTTCTAACCTTATTCTTAAACTATGGCCCCTGGTTCTGGACTCCCCCAACTTCGGGAACATGTTTCCTGCCTCTAGCGTGTCCAAACCCTTAACAATCTTATATGTTTCAATGAGATCCCCTCACACCCTTCTAAACTCCAGAGTGTACAAGCCCAGCCGCTCCATTCTCTCAGCATATGACAGTCCCGCCATCCCGGGAATTAATCTTGTAAACCTACGCTGCACTCCCTCAATAGCAAGAATGTCCTTCCTCAACTTAGGGGACTAAAACTGCACACAATACTCCAGGTGTGGTCTCACTAGGGCTCTGTACAACTGCAGAAGGACCTCTTTGCTCCTATATTCGATTCCTCTTGTTATAAAGGCCAACGTGCCATTCGCTTTCTTCACTTCCTGCTGTACCTGCATGCTTAAATCTGTTTTAATAGCATGCAAAACAAAACGTTTCACTGTGCCTTGCTACACGTGACGATAATAAACCTAAATATAAACCTAGTGTCCATAAGTGACAGTAAGATTATCCATCGATAGACACATAATGCTGGAGTAACCCAGCGGGTCAGGCAGCTTCTCTGGAGAAAAGGAATAGGTGACGTTTCTGGTCGATACCTTTCTTCACACTGAAAGATAGAAGTGGGGGGAGGAAGTGAGTCGGAAAAAGTCCAGAACAGATCGGGGCCGGCAAAAGAAGACCTCAGGAAGGGTGGAGTCCATAATGGCCCATTGTTGGCTGGAGTAGATGTGCTAACGAGAATGAAACAGGATGCGATCGGTGGAACTGGTAGGATGACTAGGGTGGGGGAGTGGGGAGAGAGAAGGAAAGCAAGGGTTGCTTGAAGTTTGAGAGATCAACATTCACACCTGGATGGAAGGAACGGGTGACGTTACGGGTTGAGGCCCTTCTTCAGACTTCACAGTTTGAACAGACTTCACAGTCCGAAGAAGGGTCTCGACCCGAAACGTCACCCGTTCCTTTTCTCCAGAGACGCTGCCTGTCCCGCTGAGTTACTCCAGCATTTTGTGTCTATCTTCGGTGTAAACCAGCATCTGCAGTTCCTTCCCACACCAAACATTCATACCGCTGGGGTGTAAGTTGCCCAAGCAAAATTAGGTGCTGTTCCTCCAATTTGTGTTGGGCCTCACTCTGACAATGGAGGAGGCCCAGGACAGAGTGAGAATGGAAAGGGGAGTTAAACTGTCTGGCAACCAGGAGGAAGATTGTCCATGGTCTTAATGAACGGAAGAGCAGGCCCATGAGACTAAGTGCTTCCCTCTGCTGCTTTCTTTATCTTATTAATTAAATGGAAATTAAAAATCGTGTCAAGGTATTCAAATCATGACTTTCCAATGTTCTGACCAACATTTAAACCAACCAACAGAAGCACCAGACACCAATTGTTCCCTCATTCTGAAGAAGGGTCCTGAGCCAAAACGTTGTCTGTCCTCCCCTCCCCTCCCCTCCCCCCTCCCGCCCTTTGATAATGGCAAGACCCGCTGAGTTCCTCCAGTACTTTTTAGGTTAGTTTGATCTAGTTGGAGATAGAGCATGGAAACAGGCCCTTTGGCCCACTGAGTCTGCACCAACCAACACTAGTTCTATGTGGGGGGGGGCGGCACAGTGGGGCAGCAGTAGAGTTGCTGCCTCACAGCGCCAGAGATCCAGGTTACATCCTAACTACCACCGGGTTGATTTGAGAATTAGGGGACAGAGTTTAGGGGTAACATGAGGGGGAACTTCTTTACTCAGAGAGTGGTAGCTGTGTGGAATGAGCTTCCAGTGGAAGTGGTGGAGGTAGGTTCGTTTTTATAATTTAAAAATAAATTGGATAGGTATATGGACGGGAAAGGAATGGAGGGTTATGGTCTGAGTGCAGGTAGATGGGACTAGGTGAGAGTAAGTGTTCGGCACGGACTAGAAGGGCCGAGATGGCCTGTTTCCGTGCTGTAATTGTTATGTGGTTATATGGGTGGCACCAGCAATGGCCGCCTCGCCAACAGTCTGTCTGTCCTTTCCTTCTTTGTGTTTAAATGTATGTTTTTAGTGTTCTTTAGCTTGTTTTATGTGGGGGGGGGGGGGGTGGCGGAAACGTTTTCTAATCTCTTACCTCGATGGAGATGCGATTTTTCCCGTATCGGATCTCCGTCCGCACTGCGGCCTAACATCGAGGAGCTGGCGGCCTTTGCAGGAGACCGACTTTTGACAGCTCCACCGCGGGGAGCCTACGGGACTTAATACCGCGTACTCTGTGATGTAAGTCCGTGATCCCTTTACCAGGGCTCGATCTCGGAGCTCCGACCGTCGGAGCTTGCGGACTTACATCACGGAAGCCACGGTCTCTGGTCAGAGGCCAACATCAGGAACTCCAAGCCGTGGAAGTTTCGACCGTCCCGACGCGGGAGCTTCGATCGCTCCGGCTGCGGGTGGTTTGACTGCCTCGACCGCGGGTGAATAAAGAGGAAGAAGATTGTACTTTATTGCCTTCCATCACAGTGGGGAATGTGGGGAATCTGCTGTGGTGGATGTTTATCGTTATGTTAACTTTTATGTAGTTTTGTGTCTTGTTGCTTTTTTTTTCGTATGGCTGTATGGTAATTCACATATCACTGTACCTTAATTGGTACAAATGACACTAAAATACTTTTGAAACCTTTGAACTGTGGTTTATACGCTGTTTGTAGGGAGTTTGTACGTTCTCCCGTGGCCTGTGTGGGTTTTCTCCAGGATCTCTGGTTTCCTCCCACATTTCAAAGACGTACAGATTTGTAGGTTAATTGGCTTCGGTAAAAACTGTAAATTGTCCCTAGTGTGTAGGATAGTGCTAGTGTGCGGGCTAATCAGTGGTTGGCGGGTACTCAGTGGGCCGGAGGCCGCAGGAGATTAGTATACAAACTTAAAGCACACGGTATTGGGGGTTCAGTATTGATGTGGATAGAGAACTGGCTGGCAGACAGGAAGCAAAGAGTAGGAGTAACAGGTCCTTTTCACAATGGCAGGCAATGACTAGTGGGGTACCGCAAGGCTCAGTGCTGGGACCCCAGCTATTTACAATATATATTAATGATCTGGATGAGGGAATTAAATGCAACATCTCCAGGTTTGCGGATGACACGAAGCTGGGGGGCAGTGTTAGCTGTGAGGAGGATGCTAGGAGGCTGCAAGGTGACTTGGATAGGCTGGGTGAGTGGGCAAATGCATGGCAGATGCAGTATAATGTGGATAAATGTGAGGTTATTCACTTTGGTGGCAAAAACAGGAAAGTAGACTATTATCTGAATGGTGGCTGATTAGCAAAAGGGGAGATGCAACGAGACCTGGGTGTCATGGTACACCAGTCATTGAAAGTAGGCATGCAGGTGTAGCAGGCAGTGAAGAAAGCAAATGGTATGTTAGCATTCATAGCAAAAGGATTTGAGTATAGGAGAAGGGAGGTTCTACTGCAGTTGTACAGGGTCTTGGTGAGACCACACCTGGAATATTGCGTACAGTTTTGGTCTCCAAATCTGAGGAAAGACCATAGAGGGAGTACAGAGAAGGTTCACCAGACTGATTCCTGGGATGGCAGGACTTTCATATGAAGAAAGATTGGATAGACTCGGCTTGTACACGCTAGAATTTAGAAGATTGAGGGGAGATCTTATAGATACTTACAAAATTCTTAAGGGATTGGACAGGCTAGATGCAGGAAGATTATTCCCGACGTTGGGGAAGTCCAGAACTAGAGGTTACAGTTTAAGGATAAGAGGGAAATCTTTTAGGACCGAGATGAGAAAATCATTTTTTACACAGTGGTGAATGTGTGGAATTCTCTGCCACAGAAGGTAGTTGAGGCCAGTTCATTGGCTATATTTAAGAGGGAGTTAGATGTGGCCCTTGTGGCTAAAGGGATCAGGGGGTATGGAGAGAAGGCAGGGATGGGATACTGAGTTGGATGATCAGCCATGATCATATTGAATGGCGGTGCAGGCTCGAAGGGCCGAATGGCCTACTCCTGCACCTAATTTCTATGTTTAGTATCTAGTTTAGTTTATGTTAGAGATACAGCGCAGAAACAGGCCCTTCGGCCCACCGTACGCGCCGACCAGCCATCCCTGCACATTAACACTTTTTCACACTGAGAGTTGTGAGTCTGTGGAATTCTCCGCCTCAGAGGGCGGTGGAGGCTGGTTCTCTGGATACTTTCAAGAGAGAGCTGGATAGGGCTCTTAAAGATAGTGGAGTCAGGGGATATGGGGAGGCAGAAACGGGGTACTGGTTGGGGATGATCAGTCATGATCACATTGAATGGCAGTGCTGGCTTGAAGGGCCGAATGGCCTACTCCTGCACATATTGTCTATTGTCTACACACACTGGGGGCTATTTACAAATATACGAAGCCAATGAACCTACAAACCTGTACGTCTTTGGAGTGTGGGAGGAAACCGGTGCACCTGAAGAAAACCCAAGTGGTCACTGGGAGAACGTACAAACCCCGGCAAGCTGCACCCGCAGTCAGGATCGAACCCAGTTCTCTAGCGCTGTGAGGCAGTACCTCTACCGCTCCACCACCGTGCAGTCTCTGTATCTGCATTGTATCAATCAAGTCTAGAGTCTAAAGCACTGGTTCCGACTGCCTGACATTAGCTAGGTACTTGGCTGTTAGTTATCAGGCAATCCACTCATGATCCGTGGCTCAGAGATGGAATAATTTTGCTAAGATCCCAAAGGAGGATCACCAGAAAACGCCGACCAAAGTAGCTGCACTTTCAATAGAATAGGGAGAAATATATTAACATTAGCACTGAGCTGAAAACACTAATGTCTAACATCTGTGAAGGTTAAGTGAGGGGAGAGAGAGAGAGAATGGATGCATGGAAACATGGACAATGTTATTTCACATCTCAGCAAGTTCTAGTCTAATTACCTCTCCTGACATTCAACAATATGGGCAGCCCGGTGGCGCAGCGGTAGAGTTGCTGCCGTACAGCGCCAGAGACCCGGGTTCGATCCTGACTACAGGTGCTTGCCTGTACGGAGTTTGTACGTTCTCCCCGTGAACTGCGTGGGTTTTTCTCCGGGCGCTCCGGTTTCCTCCCACACTCCAAAAACGTGCGGGTTTGCAGGTTAATTGGCTTGGTATATTTGTAAGTTGTCCCAAGTGTGTTTAGGATACTGCGGGTGTGCGGGTGTCGCTGGTCGGCGCGGATTCGGTGGGCAGAAAGGCCTGTTTCTGCACTGTATCTCTAAACTAAACTAAAAATAGTATAGAAATGCAGAGGTCATGTTTTATATAGAAGGTAGACAAAAATGCTGGAGAAACTCAGCGGGTGAGGCAGCATCTATGGAGCGAAGGAATAGGTGACGTTTCGGGTCAAGACCCTTCTTCAGACAGATGTGGATGTGGGGGGGGGGGGGGGGGGAGAAGAAAGCAAGAGGCGGAGACAGTGGGCTGTGGGAGAGCTGGGAAGGGGAGGGGAAGGAAGGAGAAAGCAAGGACTACCTGAAATTGGAGAAGTCAATGTTCATACCGCTGGGGTGTAAACTGCTCAAGCGAAATATGAGGTGCTGCTCCTCCAATTTGCAATGGGACTCACTCTGGCCATGGAGGAGGCCCAGGACAGAAAGGTCGGATTCGGAATGGGAGTGGTAGCATTTTTGTCTACCTTCGATTTTTCCAACGTCTGCAGTTTTTTCTTAAACATGTTTTATATAGATACTTATATGTGAATGTGAAGATAGACAGAGTGCTGGAGTAACTCAGCAGGTCAGGCAGCACCTCGGGAGAAAAGGAATAGGTGACGTTTCGGGTTGAGACCCTTCTTCAGATTGATGTTTTTTCCATGTTAGACATTGTATAAGACATTGGTGAGGCCACATTGTATTCAGAAGTTTGGAGTATTGTGTTCAGTTTAGATCACCCTGTTATAGCAAACCTGCTTAGGTCAGTTAAGTTTAGAGATACACTAGGGTAGCAGGCCCTTCGACACACCGAGCCCGTGCCGACCATTGATCACCCATTCATATGTTTATTAGTGACAGGAGCAGAATTAGGCCCTTCAAGTCTGCTCCGCCATTCACTCTCAGCTAATCTATCTTTCTCTCTCAATCCCATTCTCCTGCCTTCTCCCCATAACCCATGTGGGTGGTCACGGTGGCGCAGCGGTAGAGTTGCTGCCTTACAGCGAATGCAGCGTTGGAGACCCGGGTTCGATCCCGGCTATGGGTGCTTTCTGTACGGAGTTTGTACGTTCTCCCCGTGACCTGTGTGGGCTTTCTCCGAGATCTTCGGTTGCTTCCCACACTCCAAAGACGTACTGGTGTGTAGGTTAATTGGCTTAGTAAAATGTAAAAATTGTCCCTAGTGGGTGTAGGATAGTGTCAATGTGCGGGGATTGCTGGTCGGTGCGGGCCTGGTGGGCAGAAAGGGCTTGTTTCCGCGCTGTATCTCCAACTAAACTAAACCCATGACGCCCGTACTAATCAAGAATCTATCTACCGCTGCCTTAAAAATATCCATTGATTTGGCCTCAGACTATCCCAGTTTCTCATCCACTCCCTGCACACTAGATAAATAGCCTTGCGACACAGACGTCAATTAACTTACAAAGCCGTGTGTCTCTGCGATCAGGGATGAAACCGTAGCAGCACCCGAGGTCAGGATTGAACCCGGGTCTCTGGCGCTGAGAGGCAGCGGCTCTACCCGCTGCCCCACCGTGTGGTCAAGCTGGAAAGGGTACAGAGAAGATTCACGAGGATTCACGATTGCCAGGACTCGAGGGTCTGAGCTGTAGGGAGAGGTTGAGCAGGCTAGGATTTATTCCTTGGAGCGCAGGGAAATGAGAGGTGAACTTATGGAATATGTTATTTCAGTTCAGCAATACTAACGCTTACTTTTATTTTTTTATACTCCCATGCGAATTGAACCGAAAACTATTCAAATGTAGAGCATTCTTTACCAATTCAATCCTTCGGAAATGTGGACATTTCTAATCAACAAACTCAAAGAGAACCTTGTAAACAATGTAATTATTGTCCACCTGAACTCAACAGTACAAGTTGTAATAACATTTACAGAAGGCTGAGGAAGCCAAGTCAACGGAGAATTTTTAGTCGGAGATTGACGGATTCTTGATTAGTACGGAGGTCAGGGGTTATGGGGAGAAGGCAGGAGGATGGGGTTGAGAGGGAGAGATAGATCAGCAATGATTGAATGGCGGAGTTATCTTGATGGGCCGAATGGCCTAATTCTGCTCCTATCACTGGTGAACTTTTGCCAACGCATTATCCTTGGCAAGGCCACCAGCACAATTGATTGTAATCATGTATTGTCTTTCCGCTGACTGGATATCACGCAACAAAAAAGCTTTTCACCAAAGATCCTAAAACGGAGCAAGATAGACCACTCCTGCTAAATGCAATGGCCTGACGTGTAGTATGCAACGGAACGGAAGGTGGGCCTTTTTTTCATCCATTTCCGTAACCGGACCCGACCCCACCCGACCCGACTCGCAGTGTAATCAACGTTGCGGGGGAACAGTTGGTGTTAATAAATTAAAATTCTGAAAATGAGGAGAAGATTTTTACCAACTAACTTTTATTTTTACGAGGATGTTTCCGTAACCGGCTTCCGTCTCCGCACTATTATCCTACGGGATATTTGGTGCGGAGACGGAAGCCGGTTACGGAAATGGGGCCTTAAATTTCCCATGAATCTGCCCGTGACCATATTATGTCTTTTTTGTCGAGTGATCTATCTTGCTCGCTATAGGATCTTTGCTTTTCACTGCACCTCGGTACACGTGACAATAAACTAAACTACACTTAATTGTGACCACGTAGGTTTTCTCCGGGTGCTCCGGTTACGTCCCACACTGTGCATGGCTCGATTGTAATCATGTACTGTCTTTCCGTTGAACGGTTAGCACGCAACAAAAAGCTTTTCACTGCACCTCGGCCCACGTGACAATAAACTAAACTCAAACTGAAGCTGAACTGAAACATCCCACAGAAAGATGTGCGGGTTTGTAGGTTAATTGGCTTCTGTAAATTGCCCCTAGTGTGTGGGATAGTGTTAGTGCACAGGGTGGTAGGACTCGGTGGGCCGAAGGGCCTGTTTCCACGCTGTATCTCTAAAACCAAAGCTTAACAAGAAGTGACTGTGGCAATGCAGTGGTGGGAGTGAGTGTAGGTCTCTCTCTCTCTCTCTCTCTCTGTTGTCCTCAAGTGTGTGTTGCCTTTCGGGTTTTTTTTTGTTTTTGGTAAACGCTTTTTGAAAACAAACCTTTACTTGTTCTGGTTTCGAATCCGGAGACATCTGCGTTTGGCGGGCGGCGGACTGTCGTCGGGGCCTGTGTTGAGTATTGGCGTGGAGGTTAGGCAGGGTGCTATGGCAGTCTTTTCGGTGGCTTTTGGCACAGGCTGTACGAAGCAGCCTGTCTTGCGCACTACTCTCAAGGCATATGCATGGTCCTCATCTGCAGGATTGTGACTCACATCCTGCCTGTCCACCCCACCCGGGGGTGATGCAACGGAGGCCTTCTTACCTGCCTCTACCACCTCCAGCGCACAGTTCGACGAGCAGTTGTTTTCTTTGACTGACTCCAGCTCGTTGGCAGCGATCGTCTCCAGCGCCTGTTGTTGTTGTTGTTGTAGCCGCGGTGGCGACTGCGGTGTGGGCGGCGACTGCGGTGTGGGCGGCGACTGTGGTTCTTGGTTGTTGTTGGCTTGTTGTTGCTGTTGGTCTGAGGGGCTCTCCAAGCAGTGGGGACTATCCAGGTCCTTGGTGCCGTTGGTGAGCGGCTTGCAAGGCGGCGTGATGGTGGTGTCCGAGTCTCCCGAGTGCAGGCAGTGGGAGACGCCACTGCACGCCAACACCTTGGGCTCAAGAGGGTTCGAGTCCCTACAGTCGAAGCAGTTCCGTTTGTCCGGACTGGAAAGGGTCAAGTCCACCAGGCTCCGGCCTTCGTTCTCGTCCTCCACCTTGACGGACGCCCGCAGAGGCGGGTGGAGGACGTGATTGAGTCTGCTTCGACGGCTCATGGTCAGGTCGATGACCTCGTTGTGCGGGAAGTCTGAGGCGTCGGGGAAAAAAGGCGGGAAGTCGCCTTGAAAGGCCGGGCCGTTCAGCCTGAGGGTCAGGTCGACGATGTCGCCCCGGCTGACGTCGAGAGGGAAGGGGTGCGGCGGAGGAGGCGGCAGGTTGAAGGGGGAGCTCGGGCTTTTGATGGTGGGGGGCTTGCAGTGGCCCTGCTGCCCGCCGGCGGAAGCCGGGGAATGGGCGGCCTCCTTGCCAGCGTCCTCGCCGGGCCTGGAGCCCACCGGGCCGTTCGAGCCGCCGCTCCGGGAGCCGAAGCTGAAGCCGGGGCCGACGGGGATGGGGATGGGGATGGGGACGGGGAGCGGCACGATCACCGGGTAGGGCACCAGCAGGGTGGGAGGGGGCACGAGGGGGGAAAGCGAGGGAACGCCAAAGTTCATCAGGTGCGGCAGGTGCATGTGGCTGCTGTTGGCCATCAGGTTGTGGGGGGCGAAGGAGACGTTGGGGAGGGGGGGTGCGGCTGAGGGCGGGAGCAAGCCCTGAGGGTGGGGGGGATGGGTATGGGGGTGAGGCGAGAGCATGGAGCGGTGCTGCATGGGGCTGGAGTTGGGGCCCATGGACCTGGGGCCGAGCCCCGGGACCAGGTGGTTGGAGAGCGGGCTGTTGGGGCTCGGGGTGTGCGGTGGCGGAGGCCCCCTGATGTACGGCGGCGGGCACATCTGCTGCATCATCTGCTGCTCCATGAAGACGGGCAGAGGGACCGGCCCGCGGTTGGTCATCACCATGGAGGGGGGGTTGTTGCCCCCGGTTACCCCCCCCATCCCGGGGGGCAGCGGCTGCTGGACCTGGACGCCGGGGCCATCCATCGTCCCGCCCGCCTTGGAGACGGGGGTGTGCAGCGACGGGGAGGAGGAGGAGGGGACGGGGACTTGGCTCAGCGGGCAAGGAGCCACCGGGGACGGCGGCTTCCTGCGAATGTCAGACAGCGGCATGTTCCACGACTCTGGAGTCAACAGCTGCTGCACGCCCATGTGCTCGGACTTCTTCTCCGCTGCTGCCGGGTGCATGGTGCTGCACAAGCCCGCCGGGAGGTTGGCCTGCGTCTCTTTGTAAAAAATGTCCATCTTGTACTGGTTGAGGCATTTGGCGCTGCAGAATTGCAGGCGACGCTCACCGTCACCAAAGTCCAGGTACTCCTTAGTGTGTCGTATGTGCTTACACCAGTCACACACCTGCGGTAGGAAGAAACGAAAGCACATTAGTACGCACAACCAATTCAAAGCAATAGACAATAGGCGCAAGAGTAGGCCATTCGGCTCTTCGAGCCAGCACTGCCATTCAATAGACAATAGAAAATAGGTGCAGGAGTAGGACATTCGGCCCTTCGAGCCAGCACCGCAATTCAATGTGCTCATGGCTTATCATCCCCAATCTGTACCCCGTTCCTACCTTCTCCCCTGACTCCGTTATCTTTATGAGCCCTATCTAGCTCTCTCTTGAAAGTATCCAGGGAACCGGCCTCCACCGCCCTCTGAGGCAGAGAATTCCACAGATTCACAACTCTCTGTGTGAAAAAGTTTTTTCCTCGTCTCCATTCTAAATAGCTTACCCATTATTCTTAAACTGTGGCCCCTGGTTCTGGACTCCCCCAACATCGGGAACATGTTTAGTCTGAAGAAGGGTTTCAGCCCGAAACATTGCTTATTTCCTTCGCTCCATAGATGCTGCTGCACCCGCTGAGTTTCTCCAGCACTTTTGTCTACCATCGGGAACATGTTTCCTGCCACTAGCGTGTCCAATCCCTTAATAATCTTATATGTTTCAATAAGATGCCCTCTCATCCTTCCCAATTCCAGTGTATACAAGCCCAGCCGCTCTATTCTATCAACATATGGCAGTAAGCACAAACGTTCTTATAAGTAACTCAAGAAGATATTTAATCTCTGAAGAACTCAACCTTTCCCGTTGGTCACGTTATTCCCTTCACCATGTATTTGTGCATTTAGACGGCCCGTCTGTAATCACGTATATGAAAGAACTGCAGATGCTGGTTTAAATTGAAGGTAGACACAAAATGCTGGAGTAACTCAGCGGGACCCTAAACGTCACCCATTCCTTCTCTCCAGGGATGCTGCCTGTCAAGGCTGGGTTACTCCAGCATTTTGTGTCTACCTTCGATTGCAATCATGTCTTGTATTTCCGCTGACTGGTTAGCACGCAACAGAAACTTTTCGTTGTACCGCACTCAAATTATAGCTCGGGCCCTCGAGTCCTGGCAACATACATCACAGGCAGATATAGTGGTCAAAGAGACGTTCAGCACATTGGCATTCACCAGTCAGAATATTGAGTATAGAAGTTGGGAGGTCATGTTGCACTTGTATAAGACGTTGGTGAGGCCGCATTCAGTTTATTGTGTTCAGTTTTGGCCATAGAAACATAGAAAATAGGTGCAGGAGTAGGCCATTCGGCCCTTCGAGCCTGCACCGCCATTCAATATGATCATGGCTGATCGTCCAACTCAGTATCCTGTACCTGCCTTCTCTCCATACCCCCTGATCCCTTTAGCCACAAGGGCCACATCTCATTCCCTCTTAAATATAGCCAATGAACTGGCCTCAACTACCACCTGTGGCAGAGAATTCCAGAGATTCACCACTCTCTGTGTGAAAAATGTTTTCCTCATCTCGGTCCTAAAAGATTTCCCCCTTATCCTTAAACTGTGACCCCTTGTTCTGGCCACCATGTTACAGGAAATATGTTGTCAAGCTGGAAAGGGTACAGAGAAGATTTACGAGGATGTTGCCTGGGCTAGAGGGTGTGAGCTAAAGGGAGAGGTTGAGTAGGCTGGGACTCTATTCCTTGGAGCGCAGGAGGATGAGGAGTGATCTTATTGAGGTGTCTAAATCCATGAGAGGAGTAGATCGTGTAGATGCACAGTCTTTTGCCCAGAGTAGGGAAATCGAGGACCAGAGGACATAGGTTTAAGGTGAAGGGGAAAAAAATGAATAGGAATATGAGGCGTAACCTTTTCACACAAAGGGTGGTGGGTGTATGGAACGAGCTGCCGGTGGAGATAGAGCAGAGCGATCTTGGAGTGCAGAAAACAGTTAGACAGGTAGAACATAGAAACATATAAAATAGGTGCAGGAGGCCATTCGGCCCTTCAAGCCAGCACCGCCATTCATTGTGATCATGGCTGATCATTTGGACATGGATAGGACAGGTTTGGAGGGATGTAGACCAAACGCAGGCAGGTGGGACTAGTGTAGCTGGGACACGTTGGCCGGTGTGGGCGAGTTGGGTTGAAGGGCCTGTTTCCACTCTGTATCACTCTATGACTATGACTCCTAGCACCTCATCATTGTTGGTTCAATTTACACTCGAACACTGTTACCTTGTAGGAAGGGCAACCAATTTAGCATCGATGGAACCTTGCAAAGTTTATACACTTTTAGAATTTAATTCATGAAGATCTTAAAATATAAAAATTCCAACAGGCAAAAGCCATAAGTGAAAGGAGCAGAATTAGGCCATTCGGCCAATCAGGTCTACTCTGCCAATCAATCCGACAGGCTGACCTGTCCCTCTCTCTTAACCACATTCTCCTGCCTTCTCCCCACAACCCCTGACACCTGTATACTAGGCTGTGGAAAGACACAGGATGCTGGAGTAACTCGGCGAGTCAGAAGAACATGGATGGGTGATGTTTAGGGTCAAAACATCACCTATCCTTGTTCTCCAGAGATGCTGCCTGACCCGCTGAGTTACTCCAGCACTTTGTGTCTTTCCTTGGTAAACCAGTGTTTGCAGTTGGTTGTTTCTTCATGCGGGGCATTTAAAAAAAAATGAAAAGTGATTTGTGTAGGACTGCAGGTGCTGGAAAAATCGAAGGTAGACAAAACTGCTGGGGAAACTCAGCGGGCGAGGCAGCATCTATGGAGCGAAGGAATAGGAGACGTTTCGGGTCGAGACCCTTCTTCAGACTTTAGGGAGATGGTTCGTAGTCCCTTCCACCAAATGCCGCACCATGGCTTCCAATGCAGCAATCTAATGACTGGAACTGGACACCACTCAATATGTTTAAGAAGGAACTGCAGATGCTGGAAAATCGAAGGTACACAAAAATGCTGGAGAAACTCAGCGGGTGCAGCAGCATCATAGCTGCATCCGCTGAGTTTCTCCAGCATTTTTGTGTACTACTCAATATGTGTCCTCTAATTGAGTTTAGAAGGATGAGGGGAAGGCCCTCATTGAAACTTACCGAATAGTGAAAGGCCTGGATAGAGTTGATGTGGAGAGGATGTTTCCACTCGTGGGAGAGTCTAGGACCAGAGGTCGTAGCCTCAGAATTAAAGGAGGAAGGAGATGAGGTACAGGATACTGAGTTGGATGATCAGTCATGATCCATATTGAATGGCGGTGCAGGCTCGAAGGGCCGAATGGCCAACTCCTGCACCTATTTTCTGTGTTTCTATGAGGAGGAATTTCTTTGGACACGGGATGGTGAATCAGGGGAGGCCAAGTCAATGGATATTTTTAAGGTGGGGACTGACAGAGTCCTGATCAGTAAAGGTGTCGGGGGTTATGGGGAGAAGGCAGGAGAATGGGGTTGAGAGGTCGAGATAGATCAGCCATGATTGAATGGTGGAGTAGACCTGATGGGCCGAATGGCCTAATTCAGGGCCTAGAACAAGAACATGAACAGCTGAATTCCCCGCTCCAGAAACGCTTCATCACGACACACCAATAAATATCATCGCTACTCATTTCTCGTTAAAGTTTTCAGGACAAACGAATCAATATGTTTGACCCACTGGAGATTATATGAGAGTTCAGGTTACATAATTCGTCTTTTGTAAGTGACATACTATTCCTCGGGAGTAACTTGCTCTCGGGTTACATTAGCCAGTCTGCACACACTCCCGTATGCAGTTAGGTCAGCAGGCAATCCAAATGAGAGAGTGCAGCGTAGGTTCGCCAGGTTAATTCCCGGGATTGCGGGACTGTCATATGTTGAAAGAATGGAGCGACTGGGCTTGTACACACTGGAATTTAGAAGGATGAGAGGAAAAGGGATTGGACACGCTAGAGGCAGGAAACATGTTCCCCATGTTGGGGGAGTCCAGAACCAGGGGCCACAGTTTAAGAATAAGGAGTAGGCCATTTAGAATGGAGATGAGGAGAAACTTTTTCACCCAGGGAGTTGTGAATCTGTGGAATTCTCTGCCTTAGAAGGCAGTGGAGGCCAATTCTCTGTAGGCTTTCAAGAGAGAGTTAGATAGAGCTCTAAAAGATAGCGGAGTCAAGGGATATGAGGAGAAGGCAGGAACGGGGTACAGATTGTGGATGATCAGCCGTGATCACAGTGAATGGCGGTGCTGGCTCGAAGGGCTGAATGGCTTACTTCTGCATCTATGGTCTATTGTCTATTGTCAAATGCAGCCCTAACTAAAGTATTATTTGGAGTATTGCGTGCAATGCTGATCATCCCCATTACAGAAAGAAGTGCAAGCTCTGGAGAGGGTTCAGAGGAGGTCAACCAGAATGCCGCCTGGATTAGAGGGTTTCAGCTACAGGGAGAGGTTGGAAAGACTTGGATTGTTTTCTCTGGAACGTCAGAGGTTGAGGGGAGACTTGATAGAAGTACATAAAATTACAAGAGGCATAGATGGGGACGAATTTACCGAAGCCAATCAACGTACAAATCTGTACGCCTTTGGAGTGTGGGTGGAAACCGCAGCACCCGGAGAAAACCCACACAGTCACGGGGAGAACGTACAAACTTCATACAGACAGCACCCGTAGTCAGGATTGTACCCGGGTCTCTGGCGCTGTGAGGTAACAACTACCGCTGCGCCACCGTGTCGCACAAGACTTCACTTCTCTTCATGGCACTGCACTCTTAACAAGGCAATGAGTGACTTCATATTCTATGCATCCTATTATTGTGTAATGACTTGCAAATTAATTGTTCAGGACTCTGCTCCCCATTCACAAATAAGCCATGGTCACTCAATTACAGGAACTGGAGATGCTGGTTTAAAAAAAAAAAAAGACACACAGTGCTGGAGTACCTCAGGCAGCATATCTGGAGAACATGGATGGGTGACATTTCGGGTCGGGATTCCTTCTCTGAAGAAGGATCTTTGTGGCTTTTGTTGCAACAATGGACTTAGCTTGTGTGAAAGCAAGGATTCTTTTTGGTAGAATCTGGGAGCATTCTGGGGCGAAGACTGGGGAATGGGGTTAAGAGGGAAAGATAGATCAGCCATGATTGAATGGCGGAGACTTCATGGGCCGAATAACTTAATTCTGCTCCTATCATTTGGGAATGGCTTGACTGATGTGTAGGTTTTTTTGCTGCTAATAGTCAAAACCATCTCAAATCAATGTATGGGGAGGGTGTGGGAGGAGGGTGTTCCCCCTCCCACGGTAGGGAGCTTTCGCATTTTTCAGCTTGAAATCGTGTAACCTAGTGCATACTGTAGCGAGTCTTTTAACTTACACTTGAATGCAAGATTTATGCTTTAAATTGGATTAGGTATGAATAAGGTTAGGCTAAATTACATTCCTAATTACATTCCACAGTAGAGCCAGGCTCTGATCAACAGGTGCAGCACATGAATGACCATATTCATGCATGGAAATCAGATTATAATTCATGCTGTTATGCATCTATTAATATATAAAACTCTCGCCCAAGATTCCGAAACGGAACTCCGTCCGGCTGCCACATTTCTTCCATTGATTCCCTGCAACTCCGAAACTGGACGCAGAATCGCTGACATCTTTTCCATTTCGGTAGAGATTTCACTTTTCTTTCTAAGTATCCGCTCCTCATTACATTCCGTCGTGTTTAAGTACACGTTTTTAATCAAATCCTTCCCCCCCCCCCCCAATATTTCAAAACTAAACTGGCTTCACACCCACAGAACCTTCACCAGCCCCAGCCCCTGCTGAACGTTCCATCGTGTGATGTCACAATGCCCAATCTTCACATATGTCCAATCGGAATGGATCCATTTACATATGCCTATGCAGGAGCCCCAGCCAATGGTGAACGTTCCATCGTGTGATGTCACAATGCCCAATGCTCAAATACATCGTTGCCATAGAGAGGGATTACAGAGAAGGTTCACCAGACTGATTCCTGGAATGTCAGAACTTTCAAATGAAGAAAGACTGGATAGACTCGCCTTGTACTCACTAGATTTTAGAAGATTGAGGGGGTATCTTATAGAAACGTTTAAAATTCTTAAGGGGTTGGACAGGCTAGATGCAGGAAGATTGTTCCGGATGTTGGGGAAGACCAGAACAAGGGGTCAAAGTTTAAGGATAAGGGGGAACGCTGAATCGCCGACATCTTTTCCATTTTGGTAGAGATTTCACTTTTCTTTCTAAGTATCCGTTCCTCACTACATTTCGACGTGTTTAAGTGTACGTTTTTAATCAAATCCTAACCCCCCCCCCCCCCCCCCCCAATATTTCAAAACTAAACTGGCTTCACACCCACAGAACCTTCACCAGCCCCAGCCCCTGCTGAACGTTCCATCGTGTGATGTCACAATGCCCAATCTTCACATATGTCCAATCGGAATGGAGCCATTTACATATGCCTATGCAGGAGCCCCAGCCAATGGTGAACGTTCCATCGTGTGATGTCACAATGCCCAATGTTCAAAGACATCGTTGCCATAGAGAGGGAGTACAGAGAAGGTTCACCAGGCTGATTCCTGTTATGTCAGAACTTTCATATGAAGAAAGACTGGATAGACTCGCCTTGTAATCGCTAGATTTTAGAAGATTGAGGGGGTATCTTATAGAGACGTTTAAAATTCTTAAGGGGTTGGACAGGCTAGATGCAGGAAGATTGTTCCGGATGTTGGGGAAGACCAGAACAAGGGGTCAAAGTTTAAGGATAAGGGGGAATGCTGAATCGCCGACATCTTTTCCATTTTGGTAGAGATTTCTCTTTTCTTTCTAAGTATCCGTTCCTCATTACATTTCGACGTGTTTAAGTGTACGTTTTTAATCAAATCCTAACCCCCCCCCCCCCCAATATTTCAAAACTAAACTGGCTTCACACCCACAGAACCTTCACCAGCACCAGCCCCTGCTGAGCGTTCCATCGTGTGATGTCACAATGCCCAATCTTCACATATGTCCAATCGGAATGGATTCATTTACATATGCCTATGCAGGAGCCCCAGCCAATGGTGAACGTTCCATCGTGTGATGTCACAATGCCCAGTGCTCATAGACATCGTTGCCATAGTGACAGTACAGAGAGTCAGATGTGGGCCGAGGAGCCTTCAAGACAACATGAGATGTTCCCATATTGTGTGAAAATATTTACGTCATTCACCCCCTGAACCTCGATAAGAACACCACCTGCACATCTTAATTAAATTAGAGAAAAACGGAAAAGAGGTCGGGCATTTACACTTTTAAGGCTCTGTGTGTGTCGAAGCTTCGTGTGTGTGATGCCGCACCGCTAACCCCCCCACCACCCCCCCCACGCGTTGCCGAGACGGACCCGACTTCGACGACTTCAAGATACGATATTTTAAGACGGCAGGGACCCGACTTCGACGACCAAATCTCCCCTGGGGGCTACAGGTAGGGAACGGTCTTTATGCACTTTTCCAACTCTGTGTGTGGGGGTGGTTAGTGTGTGTGAGGCGCCCGCCCCCCACCCCCCCCCCCAGTGGGGGCTACGGGTAGGGAACGGCTGCGTTGGGGGATCAGACCCAACGGGTTTGCCATTGGTCGTCGTGTTTAAGTGCACGTTTTTAATCAAATCCTAACCCACCCCCCCCCCCCCAATATTTCACAACTAAACTGGCTTCTCACCCATAGAAGCAGCACCAGCCCCAGCCCCTGGTGAACGTTCCATCGTGTGATGTCACAATGCCCAATGTTCAAATACATCGTTGCCATAGAGGGAGTACAGAGAAGGTTCACCAGACTGATTCCTGGGATGTCAGGACTTTCATATGACGAAAGACTGGATAGACTCGGCTTGTACATGCTAGAATTTAAAAGATTGAGGGGGTATCTTATAGAAACTTACAAAATTCTTAAGGGGTTGGACAGGCTAGATGCAGGAAGATTGTTCCAGATGTTGGGGAAGTCCAGAACAAGGGGTCACAGTTTAAGGATAAGGGGTAAATCTTTTAGGACCGAGATGAGAAAAACATTTTTAACACAGAGAGTGGTGAATCTCTGGAATTCACTGGCACAGAAGGTAGTTTGAGGCCTGTTCATTGGCTGTATTTAAGAGGGAGTTAGATGTGGTCCTTGTGGCTAAAGGGATCAGGGGGTATGGAGAGAAGGCAGGTACAGGATACTGAGTTGGATGATCAGCCACGATCATATTGAATGGTGGTGCAGGCTCGAAGGGCCGAATGGCCTACTCCTGCACTTAATTTCAATGGTTCTATGTTTCCCTCTCCGAAACCCCTCTCCCACCCATCCCTTCTCTCCCCCACCCCCCTTCCCTCTCTACGCCACCCCCTTCCTCCTACCCCTCTGGTCCTCTTCCATCACTCCCCCTACCCCTCTCCACCTCCCTCTCCACTCTTTCCCCTCTCTCCCCCACCCCTCTCCCCCTCCCTCCCTCCTTCCCTACCTCCCCATCCTCCCCCTCCACCACATCTATCTCCCCATCCCCCTCTCTCACCCCCTACCCCGCTCTCCTTTCCCTCCCAAATCTGTCCCATTTCCTCCACCTCCTCTCCCCTCCCTCCCCTCTTCACATCCCCCCTCCCTCCCCCCACCTGTGTGTTTGGGGGTTGGTTAATATGAGTTTGATGCCGCCGCCCCCCCTCCCCCCCCCCCCCCTGCAAAACGCCGTTGGGGAAACAGACCCAACGGGTCTGCACTTGGTCTAGTATACCATTAAAACTCTGTGCCTGCCGCCTGCCGTCTGGCTGCCTGTCTGCCTTTTGATTTGTTCCCAATACTCGCAGATGTCCAATCGGAATGGCCGATGCTCGCAGATGTCCAATTGGAATCTGCCGGCTGCATTTCTTCCTTTGATTCATTGCCACGCCCAATCCAGAAGCTCAATCTCCGACATCATTTCCATTTCGGTAGAGATTTCGCTTTTCTTTCTAAGTTTCCGCTCCTCATTACATTTCGTCGTCTTTAAGTACACGTTTTTAATCAAATCCCCCCCCCCCCCCTCCCCACTCACTCATGTTGTCGCCTCCTGCTGGCCAGCGACCATAAAGGCTGCTGGCGCCCGCATCTCAACCTCAAGAGACGCCATTTAAAAACGGCCTTTCGGGAACGGCTTTACTTCGACGACCACGTCTCCCATGGGGGCTACGGGTAGGGAACGGCTGCGTTGGGGGATTATACTTTTAAAACTCTGTGTGTGGGGGTGCTTGGTGTGTGTGATGCCGCCCCGCCCCCCCCGCAATCGCACGTTGGGGAAACGGACCCGACTTCGAGGACCACGTCTCCCGTGGGGGCTACAGGTAGGGAACGGCTGCGTTGGGGGAGCAGACCCAACGGGTCTGCCATTGGTCTAGTATATATATAAACACAGAGAAACAAGGCAAGTCGGACTTCCATCACTGTTCTGCACAAATAAATCAATCAACCTTACCCTCTGACTATAGAAACAAGACAAAAATAATGCCACATATTCAATCATATGGTTCAATTAAATTAAGATATATATGTAAAACAAATATATGGAAACAGGCCCTTCGGCCCACCAAGTCCACACTGACCAGCAATCTATCATACACCAGTTCCAACCTACACGCCAGGGACAATTTACAGAAGCCAATTAACCTACAAACCTGCACTTCTTTCGGATGTGGGAGAAACCGGAATATCCAGAGAAAACCCATGTGGTAGTAAGGCAGCAACTCTACCGCTGCGCCACCGTGCCACCCCATTAAATTATTTTTTCTGTAATATATTTATTATGGTGTCACGTGAATAAAGATGAACACATGAACAGGCGACCTGGATCCGGGGCTCGGCCGCGGGCCAGTGGAGGACAATGTCGGGAGCTCGCAGGTCACAGGCTGGTGCCTGTTTTCCGGAGCACCCGTTGCAACAGCTGCGGGCAGCTTCGACCACCCCCGGGCCGTGGAGCTTGAACCGCGGGACTGATGCCATCGCCCGGTGGGGTATCGCCTCGGCGCAGAGGGAGAAGAGGAGGGAAGAGACAGTAACTCTAAGACTTTTGCTTCCATCACAGTGAGGAGGTGTTTGGTGAACTCACTGTGGTGGATGTTAATTTGTGTTTATTGTGTTTTGTTATTATTACATGTATGGCTGCAGGCAACAGCATTTCGTTCAGACCGAAAGGTCTGAATGACAAATAAAGGATTCAATTCAATTCAACATGATTCTGATTTCTGCCCTTAGTTGAATAGCACACATCTCCAGTCATTGTGTTTTATGGCTGGTTTTCAACCTCATCAGTCTGAAGGTCTCGACCCGAAACATCACCCATTCTTTCTCTCCAGAGATGCTGCCTGTCCTGCTGAGTTTTTCTAGTTTTTAGTGTCCATCTTCAGTTTAAACCAACATCTGCAGTTCCTTCCTACACTTTGTTAAGCAAAACATGTACTATTGTCATAATATTATTCACCTCAACTGAGTCTTTTCTTCACCTCCGTTGCTGCAGAGAATACAATCCCAGTTATCAAATCTTTCTTCAAAGTGAAAAAAAAATTCCAGCCCTGCCAACATCCTCATAAATCGCCCCTGGATCCTCTCCAGAGCAATTGCACCCTTTCTACAATGTGTCACAGTCTTACAGCATGGAAACAGGCCCTTCATCCCAACTTGTTCATGCAGATCAAGATGCCCCATCTAAACTAGTCCCATTTATCCGCATTTGGCCTATATCCCTTTAAACCTTGTGTGTGCCAGTGTGTGTCTGGGAGTGTGTGTCAATCAAGCGGCGACAACATCCAGAGTGAGCGGACACTTGACTATGCCTGGGGAGCGTTTCCCTCCACCCCCCGTCTGTTCCCCCCCCCCCCCGGGAGTGCGGGCTGGCCCAGGTGCACTGTGTCCAGCTGGGAGGTGAAGGTCAGTGACCCGGAGGTCGGGCATCGGAGTTTAGAGATACAGCGCAGAAACAGGCCCTTCGTCCCACTGAGGCCGCACTGAAAGATGATCCCCGCACACTAGCACTATCCGACACACTGGGGACAATTTACAATTATACCAAGCCACCAATTAACCTACAAACCTGTACGTCTTTGGAGTGTGGGAGGAAACCGAAGATCTCGAAGAAAACCCACATAGGATACAGAGATAACGTACCAATTCTGTACAGATAGCACCCGTAGTCAGGATCGAACCCGGA
Organism: Amblyraja radiata; assembly: GCF_010909765.2. Classification (NCBI taxonomy): domain Eukaryota; kingdom Metazoa; phylum Chordata; class Chondrichthyes; order Rajiformes; family Rajidae; genus Amblyraja; species Amblyraja radiata. Next base: position 109,180,893 of record NC_045960.1, on the reverse strand, counting down.
TCTCTGGCGCTGTTAGGCAGCAACTGTGTCACCGTGCCACCCTCATTGTACTTAGTACTTGACTCCACAGCTTCCTCATTCACTTCCTTCCACCACCTGTCATCCAGTCCAGCAACTTCTCTGATCTGAAGTAGGGTCCCGACCTGAAACATCGTCGCTTCATTCCCTCCATCGATGCTGCCTGACCTGCAATTCCAATTCCTCCAGCCATTTGTGTTCGGTGCAAGATACCAGCACCTGACCGTGGACGGCTCCATTGACACCACGTATTGTCCTCCTGCTGACTGGTTAGCACGCAACGAAAAAGCTTTTCACTGTACCTCGGCACACGTGACAATAAACTTAACTCAAAACTCCAGAATCTCCACTGCTTCTTCTAAGGGTGGTCACGTTGGCGCAGCGGTAGTGTTGCTGCCTTACAGCGAATGCAGCGCCCGAGACCCGGCTTCGGTCCCGACTACGGGCGCCGTCTCTACGGAGTTTGTACGTTCTCCCCGTGACCTGCGTGGGTTTTCTCCGAGATCTTCGGTTTCCCCCCGCACTCCAAAGACGTACAGGTTTGTAGGTTAATTGGCTTGGTAAATGCAAAAATTGTCCCTAGTGGGTGTGGGATACTCTTAATGTGCGGGGATCACTGGCCGGCGCGGATCCGGTGGGCCGAAGGGCCTGTTTCCACACTGTATCTCTAAACTAAACTAAACTAAAGTGTCACCAGGCCATTAAAAAAACCAGCCTGTAGCTTGACAACTCAAAAATAATGTGCTTCAATCAGGCAAGAACATAATGTTCTCAAACTAAAACATCAGGAAAAAGGTTCTGACGGTCTCCCAACTATCTGGGCCAAAGGTTGAGAGGGATATGTGCCAAACGCGGGTAAGTGGGACTAATGTGGAAGGGGCATCTTGGCCGACAGGGGCGGGTTGGGCGTGCTGTGCCTGTTTCCGTGCCGTGTGGCTCTATGGTTACGCTGCCATGAACGAGGAGAGACGTGGAACATGGGAGGCCGGAGTCCCTGGGGGCCGAGGTGGATGGGCCGTGTCGCAGAGAACAAAGGGGGGACCTGGAGTGGGGGAGCGGGGGGGGGGACAAAGAAGGGACCAACAATATTTAAACTCCACAGATGCTGCCTCACCCGCTGAGTTTCTCCAGCGTTTTTGTCTGCCTTCGATTTTTGCAGTTCCTTCTTAAACAATATTTAAGGGTACTTTCATAACCTTGTTGGTGCATCGTGGCGACTATTTTGTGTACTGTGCGTGCAAAAACAAAAGAACTGCACTGTGTCTTTGTGGTACATGTGAGAGTAAAGTGTCGGCACAAACCAAAGACAGACACAAAGTGCTGGAGTAACTCGGCGGGACAGGCAGCATCTGTGGAGAGAAGGAACGGGTGAGGTTTCAGGGGGTCGAGACCATTCTTCAGACTGGTCAGGGGAAAGGAAAGCGAGTGATATGGACTAAGCGCTGTGGAGAGATCCATCGATCTATGGTCAGAGTGGGAGACTGCATCGGTCCTGCGCTCACACACACATTGCACATGCAGCCAAGCAGCTGTATTTCCCATCACGCGAGTGCCGAAACGCAATACTTTAATTGCAGAGAGTGTGAATGCGATACACACAGTGCTGCAGAAGTCATAATGGCCTTGAGTTAGAACGTTTGGAGCGTTAACGGGAGAAGTGGGAGACCAAAGTGGTCACAAAAATCCTTCCCTGGGAACCCATCTCCCCTGTCAAGCTTAAGTGGTTGGGGATCCGGAACGAGCTGCCAGAGGAAGCTACACGAACTACACAGAGCGGCACTTTGGTGCAGCGGTTGAGTTGCCGCCTCTCAGCACCGGAGACCTGGGTTCGATCCTGACTAGGGGGTGCTGCCCTGCACAGAGTTTGCACGTTCTGTCATAACCATATAACCATATAACAATTACAGCACGGAAACAGGCCATCTCGACCCTTCTAGTCCGTGCCGAACACGCATTCTCCCCTAGTCCCATATACCCGCGCTCAGACCATAACCCTCCATTCCTTTCCCGTCCATATAACTATCCAATTTATTTTTAAATGATAAAAACGAACCTGCCTCCACCACCTTCACTGGAAGCTCATTCCACACAGCCACCACTCTCTGAGTAAAGAAGTTCCCCCTCATGTTACCCCTAAACTTCTGTCCCTTAATTCTCAAGTCATGTCCCCTTGTTTGAATCTTCCCTACTCTCAGTGGGAAAAGCTTATCCACGTCAACTCTGTCTATCCCTCTCATCATTTTAAAGACCTCTATCAAGTCCCCCCTTAACCTTCTGCGTTCCAAAGAATAAAGCCCTAACTTGTTCAACCTTTCTCTGTAACTTAGTTGCTGAAACCCAGGCAACATTCTAGTAAATCTCCTCCTGTCATATTTTGTCACGTTCTGTCATCTGTCACGGGACTGTCATATGAGGAAAGAATGAAAAGACTAGGCTTGTATTCACTGGAGTTTAGAAGGATGAGGGGGGGAACTTATAGAAACATATAAAATTATAAAAGGACTGGACAAACTAGATGCAGGAAAAAATGTTCCCAATGTTGGGCGAGTCCAGAACCAGGGGCCACAGTCTTAGAATAAAGGGGAGGTCATTTAAGACTGAGGTGAGAAAAAACTTTTTCACCCAGAGAGTTGTGAATTTGTGGAATTCCCTGCCACAGAGGCCAGTGGAGGCCAAGTCACTGGATGGATTTAAGAGAGAGTTAGATAGAGCTCTCGGGGCTAGTGGAGTCAAGGGATATGGGGAGAAGGCAGGCACGGGTTATTGATAGGGGACAATCAGCTATGATCACAATGAATGGCGGTGCTGGCTCGAAGGGCCGGATGGTCTCCTCCTGCACCTATTTTCTATGTTTCTATGTTCTCCCCGTGACCTGCGTGGGCTTGCTCCGAGATCTTCGGTTTCCTCCCACACTCCCCAGACGTACAGGTTTGAAGGTTAATTTGCTTGGTGTGAATGTTAAATTGTCCCCAGTGTGCCCAGGATAATGTTAACGTATGGGGATCGCCGGTCGGCGCGGGCCCGGTGGGCCGAAGGGCCTGTTTCCGCGCTGTATCTCTAAACTAAACTCATTCCAAAGACGTTCAGACAGGTACGTGGACGCTAAAGGTTTTGAGGGATATGGGCCAAAGGTCATGTGCCAAAAGTCTCTAAAATGGCTTCCGCCACCACCCCTGGCAGCGCGTTCCAGGCACCCACCACCCCACACATCTTTAAACTTTACCCCTGCTCATCTTCAAGCGCCGCCCTCTCGCCTATAACATTTCTCCCCCGGAGGGTGGGATGGGGGGGGAAATCGTTCTGACTCTCTACCTTATCTATGCCTCTCATCATTTAAAATACTTCTATCAGGTATCCCGTCAACCCCCGCCGTTCCAGAATCCTCCCCAGTGTGAGAGGTATAGAAGTGTGAAAACGCACACCTCCATATTCAGGAACAGTTTCTTCCCAGCTGTTATCAGGCAACTGAACCATCCTACCACCAACTAGAGAACGGCCCTGAGCTACTATCTACCTCATTGGGGAAGTACAACGGGATCTGGGAGTCCATGTACATCAGTCTATGAAAGTAAGCATGCAGGTACAGCAGGCAGTGAAGAAAGGGAATGGCATGTTGGCCTTTATAACAAGAGGAATGGAATATAGGAGCAAAGAGGTCAATAGACAATAGAGAATAGGCCATTCGGCCCTTCGAGCCAGCACCGCCATTCAATGTGATCATGGCTGATCATCCCCAATCAGTACCCCGTTCCTGCCTTCTCCCCATATCCGCTATTTTTAAGAGCCCTATCTAGCTCTCTCTTGAAAGCATCCAGAGAACCGGCCTCCACCGCCCTCTGAGGCCTACTCCTGCACCTATTGTCTATTGTCATTGGACACCCTCAGACTATCTTTAATCGGACGTTATCGGACATTATCTCGCACTAAATGTTATTCCCTTTATCCTATATCAGTGCACTGTGGATGGCTTGAGTGTAAACATGTATTGTCTTTCCATTGACTGGTTAGCACGCAGCAAAGATTTTTCACTGCACCTGAGAAAATAATCTAAATATCATGAGGTTCCAACTAGGTACGTCAGTCTCCACAGATGGCAAAACCGTGCAATCATCAGCGGCCAAGAATAAAGATAAACAGATACGATGGCAAAATAAAAGGAAAATAAAAATGTCCAGGCCTTCAAACTAACAACTCAGCAGGTCCGGCAGCATCTGTGGAGGGAATGGACAGACTACTCCAAATTTCTTAAGGGATATAAAATTCTTAAGGGATTGGACAGGGTAGATGCAGGAAAAATGTTCCCGATGTTGGGGGAGTCCAGAACCAGGGGTCACAGTTTAGGAATAAAGGGTAGGCCATTTAGGACTGAGATAAGGAAAACCTTTTTCACCCAGTTGTGAATCTGTGGAATTCTCTGCCACAGAAGGCAGTGGAGGCCAATTCACTGGATGTTTTCAAGAGAGAGTTAGACATAGCTCTTAGGGCTAACGGATTCAAGGGATATGGGGAGAAAGCAGGGACGGGGTACTGATTTTGGATGTTCAGCCATGATCATGTTGAATGGCGGTGCAGGCTCGAAGGATCGAATGGCCTACTCCTGCACCTATTTTCTATGTTTCAATGAAACAGGTCCTTTGGCCCACCGAATCTGCGCCGACTAGCAATGATCCCGTACACTAGTTCTTTGTTATCCCAGTTTCGCCTTCTGCACACATGGAAGACAATTATCCTACAAACCTGCACGTCTTTGGGATGTGGGTAGAAACCGGAGCATCCGGAGAAAACCCACGCCCATCACGCGGAGAACATACAAACTCTGTCCAGACAGCACCCGTAGTCAGGATGGACCCGGGGTCTCTGGCGCTGTAAGGCAGCAACTCTACCGCTGCACCACCGTGCTGGCATTCTCCCCATAATCTTTGACGCCCTTACTAATCAATAACTTATCAACCGCTGCTTTATAAAATACCCAGACTTGGAATCCACCACCGCCTGTCCATGTTCTCCACAGATGCTGCCTGACCCGCTGAGTTACTCCAGCACTCTGTGAAACGTCACCTATCCATGTTCTCCACAGATGCTGCCTGACCCGCTGAGTTACTCCAGCGCATTGTGTCTCTTATTGGGGTTTTTTCAACCTTGTTTCACTTGATTTACTTTGCTAAAAAGACATCTTTTACTTCCCTATTGATCTGTTTGGCTTGCAACCCTCAATGTCAGATACAACTACATAAATAAATACTTGCTAACCCAAACCCATTCCCGAGAGCTCTGTGAAAGCCTCAAGCGTTTCCAGCCATTGTCAATAATTCATTATCTCACAAGTGCTTAAGTTAGCGTGGGGTGTGAATGCTGTGCCCCTTCAGATATCATCCCGCTGATTAGCGCAGTCTGACCCAGTCACTGTAGGAGGACTCCAGCTGTTTCACTCACAAAATTATCTAATCGCCAACAAAAATATCACCTCCAAAACGTGCAAGTTAATTAATTTCATTTATAATGGTTGATTGCCACATTGTTTCCACCAGTAGGAGAGTCTAGGACCAGAGGTCATAGCCGCAGAATCTGTAACTGTAAATGTACTGTTATTGCACTGTAAATACACGCTACACTTTATAGTCGATCTTAATCATGTATTGTATTTCTGCTGACTGGATGGCCCGCAACAAAAGCTTTTCACTGTATCTCGCTACACGTGACAATAAACTCAACTCAATTTAGTGATGAGGAGGAATGTATTTAGCCAGAGGGTGGTGAATCTGTGGGATTCATAGCCACAGATGGCTGTGGAGGCCAAGTCAATGGATATGTTTAAGGCAGAGACAGATAGACTCGGTTTGTACTCGCTAGAATTTAGAAGATTGAGGGGGGATCTTATAGAAACTTACAAAATTCTTAAGGGATTGGACAGACTAGATGCAGGAAGATTGTTCCCGATGTTGGGGAAGTCCAGAACAAGGGGTTACAGTTTAAGGATAAGGGGGAAATCTTTTAGGACCGAGATGAGAAAAACATTTTTCACACAGAGAGTGGTGAATCTCTGGAATTCTCTGCCACAGAAGGTAGTTGAGGCCAATTAATTGGCTATATTTAAGATAGAGTTAGATGTGGCCCTTGTGGCTAAAGGGATCAGGGGGTATGGAGAGAAGGCAGGTACAGGATACTGAGTTGGATGATCAGCCATGAATCATTTATAAATCAGAGCATTGAGTATAGAAGTTGGGATGTAATGTTAAAATTGTACAAGGCATTGGTGAGGCCAATTCTGGTCGCCTAATTATAGGAAGGATGTCAACAAAATAGAGAGAGTACAGAGGAGATTTACTAGAATGTTGCCTGGGTTTCAGCAACTAAGTTACAGAGAAAGGTTGAACAAGTTAGGGCTTTATTCTTTGGAGCGCAGAAGGTTAAGGGGGGACTTGATAGAGGTCTTTAAAATGATGAGAGGGATAGACAGAGTTGACGTGGATAAGCTTTTCCCACTGAGAGTAGGGAAGATTCAAACAAGGGGACATGACTTGAGAATTAAGGGACTGAAGTTTAGGGGTGACATGAGGGGGAACTTCTTTACTCAGAGAGTGGTGGCTGTGTGGAATGAGCTTATAGTGAAGGTGGTGGAGGCAGGTTCGTTTTTATAATTTAAAAATAAATTGGATAGTTATATGGACGGGAAAGGAATGGAGGGTTATGGTCTGAGCGCAGGTATATGGGACTAGGGGAGAATACGTGTTCGGCACGGACTAGAAGGGTCGAGATGGCCTGTTTCCGTGCTGTAATTGTTATATGGTTATATGGTTATATTGAATGGCGGTGCAGGCTCGAAGGGCCGAATGGCCTACTCCTGCACCTATTTTCTATGTTTCTATAGATTCTTGATTAGCAGGTATGTAATAGCCCTGCCCCACTGTGTGAGTTCATTCAAGAGCTCTCTCGTGTTTGCCCTGATTCGAACTCGAGGATTTACGGTAATGGCCGCTCGTGGGTACTCGGGGCTCTCGTGGACATTTTTCAACGTGTTGAAAAATCTTCACGAGTCTTCCCGAGCTTACCGCGTTTCCCAAGTACCTGCCGTTGGTGTTATGAGCCGCTAGGAGACGTCCCCGAGCTCGGACGTATCCGCTACGTACATTCTACGTGCTTACCACGAGTTTGATTTTTTTTTAAACTCGGGAGAGCTCTTGAATGAACTTGTACAGTGAGACAGGGCTTTAAGGGGTTATGGGGAGAAGGCAGGAGAATGGGGTTGGAAGAGAGAGATACATCAGCCATGATTGAATGGCGGAGTGACTTGATAGGAGCAGAATTAGGCCATTTGGCCTATCACATGAATTTATGAACATGCTTTATCTTATCGAGGTGTACAAAATCATGAGGAATGGATCCGGTAGACGCACAGAGTCTCTTGCCCAGAGTTGGGGAATTGAGGACCATAGGACATAGATTTGAGGTGAAGGGGAAAAGGAGGGGTAACTTTTACACACAATGGGGTTAGGGGTGTATGGAACAAGCTGCCAGAGGAGGTAGTTGAGGCAGGGACTAACACAACGTTTATGAAACATTTGGACATACATGGAGAGGACAGGTATGGAGCTGAGACTCTATAAGGCGCTGGTCAGGCCGCATTTGGAATATAGTGAGCAAATTTGGGCCCCATATCGAGGGAGGTATGTGCTGGCTCTGGATCGGGTCCAGAGGAGGTTTGCAAGAATGATTCCAGGAATGAGTGGGTTAGCATATGATGAGCGTTTGACAGGACTGGGCCCGTACTTGCTGGAGTTTACAAGGTTGGGGGGGACCTCATTGAAACTTACAGACTAATGAAAGGCGTAGATAGAGTGGATGTGGAGAGGATGCTTCCACTGGTGGGAGAGTCTAGAACCAGAGGTCATACCCTCATAATGAAAATGCACTCTTTTAGAAAGGATCAGTTGGAACTAATTGCCACAGAGTGTTGTGGAGGCCAAATCAGCGGATATTTTAAAGGCAAAGATAGACACCTTAAACCTATGCCCTCTGGTTCTTGATTTCCCCACTCTGGGCAAGAGACTGTGCATCCACCCGATCTATTCCCCATTGATGGTTGGCATGTAATTATTGGGCCGAATGGCCTGTTATCATGCTGTGTCTCCCCATTATTAAATATCTGGAGCAAAATACAACATGCTGGAGGAGCTCAGCAGGTCGGGCAACATCATCCCCTCTGTTTAGTTGAGAGATACAGTGTGGAAACAGGCCCTTTGGCCCACCAAGCCCTCACCAAGCAATGATCACCCGTACACTAGGTCTATCCTACACACCAGGGACAATTTACAGAGCCAATTAACCTATAATCCTGCACGTCTTGGACACGCTAGAAGCAGGAAACATGTTCCCGATGTTGGGGAAGTCCAGAACCAGGGGCCACAGTTTAAGAATAAGGAGTAAGCCATTTAGAACGGTGACGAGGAAACACTTTTTCTCACAGAGAGTGGTGAGTCTGTGGAATTCTCTGCCTCAGAGGGCGGTGGAGGCAGGTTCTCTGGATGCTTTCAAGGGAGAGCTAGATAGGGCTCTTAAAAATAGCGGTCAGGGGATATGGGGAGAAGGCAGGAACGGGGCACTGATTGGGGATGATCAGCCATGATCACATTGAATGGCGGTGCTGGCTCGAAGGGCCAAATGGCCTACTCCTGCACCTATTGTCTATTGTGGGAGGAATCCGGAGCACCCAGAGAAAACCCACGAGGTCACTAGAGAACGTAAACCTCCGTACAGATACAGCACCCGTAGTCAGGATCGTACCCGGGTCTCTGGCGCTGTAAGGCAGCAACTCTACCGCTGCGCCACCGTGTCGCCCTATGATAGAGTTCTGAATGGTCCTTCCTTAAGCTACAGTACAGTCCGATTCGCCTCTGTCTCAATGCAGACGTTTGACTTTTTCTCTGGACCTGCTACTCGCTGAGAACTATATTCTGCACACTCTTTATCTTTCTCCCCATTTTACCTGACGCACGTGAGTTTGGCTTGATTGTATCCATGTATTGTCTGATCTGTGTGGACAGCATGAAAAACAAAGCTGTTCACTGTACCTCGGTACACGTGACATGAATAAACGTAAACCAAAACAGCGGTGGAATAATTGGACAGGCAAAGTTTCCAGTCAGAACGCTCCATCAGACTAGCCCGCTAAGTTGAGTTGAGTTAAGTTTAGTTTATTGTCACGTGTACCGAGGTACAGTGAAAAGCTTTTGTTGCGTGCTAACCAGTCAGCGGAAAGACAATACATGATTACAATCGAGCCGTCCACAGTGTACAGATACATGATAAAGGGAATAACTTGAATAATGTTTAGTGCAAGATAAAGCCAGTAAAGTCTGACTAAAGACATTTCTGAGAGGAGATCAAGAAGCAGAGTTAAAGTAATGCCCCCGTCCCACTTAGGAAACCTGAACGGAAACGTCTGGAGACTTTGCGCCCCACCAAAGGTTTCCGTACGGTTCCCGGAGGTTTTTGTCAGTCTCCCTACCTGCTTCCACTACCTGCAACCTCCGGCAACCACCTTCAACCTCCGGGAACCGCACGGAAACCTTGGTTGAGGCGCAAAGTCTCCAGAGGTTTCCGTTCAGCTTTCCTAAGTGGGACAGGGGCTTAAGAAATGCAGCTGTCGGAGTAGAGAATTAAAAGAGTGGAGCCACTGTAATGCGTGATTGCAGATCTGCTTCTGTGACCGGCCCACCCAGAGTCGCCTGGCTTGGACGCCATCTTGGATCACTCCAGCACTTTGTGTTTTGCTCAGGATTCCAGCATCTGCAGTTATTCGTGTGTCTGGTAAATATTTGGAACGCTGCAGTTCATCAGATGCACAGAAGGAGGCAACATAGACAAAGTACAGAGGAGCGGGGAATTCATCCACTGCAACTTCAGGGTTTCTGCATTTAACTGTATGTTGCCTGTACCAGAATGCTGTTAATTGGTTAATGCTGGCGGCCACATTATTAACCGCACAGAAATAAGCTCTCGAGCATGTTCACAAGTGATTGGAGCAGAAATTAGGCCATTCGGCCCATTGAGTCTACTCCGCCATTCAATCATGGCCGATCTATCTCTCCCTCTCAACCCCATCCGCCTGCCGTCTCCCCATAATCCCTGGCATCAGCTGCGTCCACTGTGTAACAAGGGAAGTACAAGTGGGGCAGCGGGTAGAGCTGCTGCCTCACAGCGCCAGAGACCCAGGTTCGATCCCGACCTCGGGTGCTACCTGTGTGGACTTTGCACGTTCTCCCTGAGACTGTGTGGACATGCTCTGATTTATTCCCACATCTAGACCGAATGCTGCGGTTTCCTCCCACATCCCAAAGACGTGCGGGTTTGTAGGTTAGGTGGCCTCTGTATAAATTGCCCCTAGTGTGTAGGGAGTGGATGAGAAAGTGGGATAACATTGAACTAGTGTGAACGGGTGACCGACCGCTGGTATGCATGGACTCGGTGGGCCAAAGGGCCTGTTTCTATGCTGTAACTCTAAACTAATCAGTGACAGTCAGGAAGTTTTTCCTTCTTAACAAGAAAAAAATATTACCGACAGTCAATTAATACAAAAAGTTAATTGAATTGCTACTCTTTTCTAAAATATTGCCATATAAAATGAGAGAAAGATGAAGGAAAGATGAAGGAAAGATGAAGGAAAGAAATATGAGGAAAGATTGAAAAGACTAGGCTTGTATTCGCTGGAGTTTAGAAGGTTCAGGGGGGATCTTAGAGAAATATACAATTATAAAAGGACTGGACAAGCAAGATGCAGGAAAAATGTTCCCAATGTTGGGCGAGTCCAGAACCAGGGGCCACAGTCTTAGAATAAAGGGGAGGTCATTTAAGACTGAGGTGAGAAAAAACTTTTTCACCCAGAGAGTTGTGAATTTGTGGAATTCCCTGCCACAGAGGGCAGTGGAGGCCAAGTCACTGGATGGATTTAATAGAGAGTTAGATAGAGTGGGGCTAGTGGAATCAAGGGATATGGGGAGAAGGCAGGCACGGGTTATTGATAGGGGACGATCAGCCATGATCACAATGAATGGCGGTGCTGGCTCGAAGGGCCAAATGGCCTCCTCCTGCACCTATTTTCTATGTTTCTATGTTTCTAAAGAGCACTGATTTCAGGCCAGATATTTGATTTAAACTTCAGACTTTAGAGATATGGTACAGAAACAGGCCCTTCGGCCCACCGAGTCCGCGCCGACCAACGATCACCCCGTACACTAGCACAGTGCTTCTTAAACTGGTGAATGGTTCACCCAAGGGTGAATGAAATTATTTTGGGGTGAATGAGTTAATTTATGTTTTTTGCTCGTGTGAGAATAAGACGAAAATTTCAAAAAAAAACATGAGAAAATTTAGTCGAGGGTGGATTAAATTTTGTGACAAAGACTGAAGGGTGAATAACACTGAAATAGTTTAAGGAGCACTGCACTAGAACTATCCTACACACCAGCGACAATTTACAGAAGAAAACTGATGCACAAACTTGTACGTCTTTGGAGAGTGGGATGAAACCGGAGCACCCGGGGAAAACCCACGCAGCCACAGGGAGAACGTACAAACTCCACACAGGCAGCACCCGTAGTCAGGATCGAATCTGGGTCTCTGACGGTGTAAGGTAACTGTATTCCCATGGGGCCTCCCATCCAAGTACTAACCAGATCTGAGCCTGCTTAGCTTCTGAGATCAAACGAGGTTGGGTGTTTTTACCCAAAGCGGAAATCTAAGTTCATCCACACATTGGGAGTTGTTTTGATGTTTCTGGAGTTGGCCTTGATCCTAAAACTTTTGGCTTGCTGCACCTGTAGTACTATTGCTGTTATAACACTGACCTATCTGGCACATCGAGTGTGGAAGGGATTTAATTGCTTGAATAGAAAAAAAACCATTGCTACAAGGTGTGGGCAAAATGTAAGAAATGCAGGATTAGGCTGTGTGTATTGATCAAAGCCAGCCTGAAGAAGGGCCTTGGCATGAAACATGTTCCTTTTCTCCAGAGATGCTGCCTGTCTCGCTGAGTTACTCCAGCATTTTGTTTCTATCTCTGATTCATTGCTCCATTACATCTTTGCGGTCACAGAGGGAACGTACAAACTCCACACAGAGAGCAACCGTAGTCAGGATCGAACCCGGGTCTCTGGCGCTGGTAGCAGCTCTACCGCTGCGCCACCACGCTGCCCTGTAGATCCCCATTATTCATGCTCTTTTTAGTTCACTTTAGTTTAGAGATACAGCGTGGAAACAGGCCCTTCGGCCCACCGAGACGGCACCAACTAGCGATCCCCACACACTAACCCTATCCTACACAACTGGGGACAATTTTACAGACACACCAAGCTAATTAACCTACATTCGTGAGGAAAGACATTCTTGCCATAGAGGGAGTGCAGAGAAGGTTCACCAGACTGATTCCTGGGATGTCAGGACTTTCATATGAAGAAAGACTGGATAGACTCGGCTTGTACTCGCTAGAATTTAGAAGATTGAGGGGAGATCTTATAGAAACTTACAAAATTCTTAAGGGGTTGGACAGGCTAGATGCAGGAAGATTGTTCCCGATATTGGGGAAGTCCAGAACAAGGAGTCACAGTTTAAGGATATGGGGGAAGTCTTTTAGGACTGAGATGAGAATTGTTTTTTCACAAAGAGAGTGGTGAATCTGTGGAATTCTCTGCCACAGAAAGTAGTTGATGCCAGTTCATTGGCTATATTTAAGAGGGAGTTAGTTGTGGCCCTTGTGGCTAAAGGGATCAGGGGGTATGGAGAGAAGGCAGGTACAGGATACTGAGTTGGATGATCAGCCATGATCATATTGAATGGCGGTGCAGGCTCGAAGGGCCGAATGGCCAACTCCTGCACCTATTTTTTATGTTTCTATGTATTTTGTAGATCAGTCTCACTCATGCTATGAGTCATACTTTGTCATACGCTCACTAGTTTAACAGACAGCTTCCCTGCCTTGTTCTCACACTTATAGAGTAACGTGCCAGTATGAAGTCACCTATGCTGTAACGTTAATAAAGTATTTGGACCTTAAACACGGTGTGAGACTTTGGTTATTCCAACAGCAGAATCGCAACATCTTTGGAGTGTGGGAGAAAACCAGAGCACCCGGAGAAAACGGGGAGAACGTACAAACTCTGTACAGACAGCACCCGTAGTCAGGATCGAACCCGTGTCCCTGACACTGTAAGGCAGCAACTCTACGGCTGCGCCATCGTATTGCCCTGTAGATTCTGCTCACTTGCCTACAGTATTCTGTAACATTTTCTCCACGTCTTTATATATGTTACTGACAATTGTTGTAGAAACATAGAAAATAGGTGCAGGAGGAGGCCATTCGGCCCTTCGAGCCAGCACTGCCATTCATTGTGATCATGGCTGATCGTCCCCTATCAATAACCCGTGCCTGCCTTCTCCCCATATCCCTCGACTCCACTAGCCCCTAGAGCTCTATCTAACACTCTCTTAAATCCATCCAGTGACTTGGCCTCCACTGCCCTCTGTGGCAGGGAATTCCACAAATTCACAACTCTCTGGGTGAAAAAGTTTTTTCTCACCTCAGTCTTAAATGACCTCCCCTTTATTCTAAGACTGTGGCCCCTGGTTCTGGACTCGCCCAATATTGGGAACATTTTTTCCTGCTTCTAGTTTGTCTAGTCCTTTTATAATTTTATATGTTTCTATAAGAACCACCCCTTCATCCTTCTAATACAAGCCTAGTCTTTTCAATCTTTCCTCATATGACAGTCCCGCCATCCCAGGGATCGATCTCGAGAACCTACGCTGCACTGCCTCAATCACAGGGAAGTCCTTCCTCAAATTAGGAGACCAAAACTGTACACAATACTCCAGATGTGGTCTCCAGATTCTGTAAAGCAGAGATTACCACCTCCTAAACGTGGCCGTTTGTAATGCCCCTGTCCCACTTAGGAAACCTGAACGGAAACCTCCGGAGACTTTGCGCCCCACCCAAGCTTTCCGTGCGGTTCCCGTAGGTTTTTGTCAGTCTCCCTACCTGCTTCCACTACCTGCAACCTCTGGCAACCACCTGCAACCTCCGGGAACCGCACGGAAACCTTGGGTGGGGCGCAAGGTCTCCAGAGGTTTCCGTTAAGGTTTCCCAAGTGGGACAGGGGGATTATGCTACTTATTAACAAGAGGATACAATCAGGGAATTACTGTGCCATTGTGAAACAGAATCATAAATAAATTAAAAAGAGTAAATATATTCTATCATAATAATAAAAAAAAGATTCTTACTGTTGTGTCTTTTATTCTATCCTAAAAAAAAAGAAAAGAAAAAAAAGTTTTAATGACAAATGCAATGAACTTTGCCCTGTAATAGTTTTTAAAAGTAAAGTTAAAACTGGACTGAATCTAGGCAAATAAAGACTTCTGTTGAGCTAGTGAGTTTGTGCAGGGGTTGGTGTGTTGTGTTGGGTTGCTCTCTATAGTCTTGCCCACATCTTCCAACCATGTTCTCAGTTGGCAGACCTAACAAAGTGTAAGCAGCAGAACACAAAGTGCTGGAGGAACTCAGCGGGCAGGGACAGGCAGCATCTGTGGAGGGAATGGACAAACGATGTTTCGTAAGTTCGTAAGTCACAGGAGCAGAATTAGGCCGTTCGGACCATCAATAGACAATAGACAATAGGTGCAGGAGGAGGTCATTCGGCCATTCGAGCCAGCACCGTGCCATTCAATGTGATCATGGCTGATCATCCCCAATCAGTACCCCGTTCCTGCCTTCTCCCCATATCGCCTGACTCCACTATCTTTAAGAGCCCTATCTAGCTCTCTCTTGAAAGTATCCAGAAAACCAGTCTCCACCGCCATCTGAGGCAGAGAATTCCACGGACTCACCACTCTCTGTGTGAAAAAGTGTTTCCTCGTCTCCATTCTAAATGGCTTACCCCTTATTCTTCAACTGTGGCCCATGGTTCTGGACTCCCCGCCATCAATCATGTTTGATCTATCTTTCCCTCTCAACCCCTTTCTCCTGATCTCATCTGCCTGGATATGATCCATTCCCTGGAAATCCAGGTGCCTATCCAAAAGCATCTTAAACACCGCCTCCGTTTCTGCCTCCAGCACCAGCCCAGGCAGAACGTTCACTCTCGGTGTAAAAATCATCCCCCACACAGCTCGTATACATTTGGTTCATTCACCTTAAAGCTATGCCCTCTTGTCTTGGACATTTCCGTCCTGGGAGAAAGGTTCGGACAGTCTTCCCTATCAGCGGCGCAGTGGTAGAGTTGCTGCCTCACAGCACCAGAGACCCGGGTTCGATCCTGACTACAGGTGCCGCCTGTAGGGAATTTGCATGTTCTTCCCGTGACCTCCGTGGGTTTTCTCTGCATGCTCCGGTTTCCTCCCGCACTCCAAAGATGTACAGGTTTGTAGGTTAATTGGCTTGGGTAAAATTGTCCCTAGTGTGTAGGACAGCGCTAGTGTATGGGGTGATCGCTGGTCGGCGCGGACTCAGTGGGCCCAAGGGTCCGTTTCCGCGCTGTATCTCTAAAATCTAAAGTCTATGCCTCTCATAATTTAATATGCTGGCCAGGTTCGTGTGCGGGCGGGACGTCGAAGGACGAGAAGCCGAAGCGAAGAAGTGGACGGCGAAAAGCCAAGATACCGAACGGACACGACGCCGAAAAGCCGAATAACCGAACGGACACAACGGCAAAAAGCCAAATAACAGAACGGACACGACGCCGAAAAGCCAGATAACAGAATGGACACGACGTCGAAAAGCCGAATAACCGAATGGACACGACGTCAAAAAGCCAATTAGCTGAAAGGGCACGACACTGAAAGGATACGAACCCGAACGGACTCCACGCCGAAAGGACAATACGCAGAACGGACATGACGTCGAAAAGCCACCGAACGGACATGATGTCTCCGGGGACAGGATTTGTCCGAGACCTTGTCAGTGATTGGTCCAGACCCTGCATCCATCACATCACAGGCCGGGAGGAGACGGGAGGGAGGCGGGGATTTTTAATTTTCCTTCGGTATCTTGGCTTCTACTTCTTCGCCTCGGCTTCTCAGCCTTCGAAGTCCCGTCCAGGTACCGGTCAGGTCTCCCCTCAGTCTCTGGGGCTCCAGCGAAAACAAACCAAGGTTGCCCAACCTCTCCTTGTAGTAGATACCCTCTAATGCAGGTGCCATTCTAGTAAATCTAAAGTCTTACCGGATTTGCTTTCTCCCTGTCTTGATAGGTGAAGGCAGCTAAAAGTGTGGTGTTCAACAGAAAATGTGGATGATATGTGGAACTTTCGGGCAGTCGGCTGTACAATGTAACTTGTCATGTTTTTTTTGTTTTCGTTTTCGAGATACAGCACGAAAACTGGCGCTTCGGCCCACTGAGTCCGCGCCGACCAGCGGTCAGCCCGTACACTAGTTGCATCCTACACACTAGGGACAGTTTACAATTTTTATCGAAGCCAATTATAGTACAAACCTGCATGTCTTTGGAGTGTCGGGGGAAACCGGAGCACCCGGAGAAAACCCACATAGATCAAGGGGAGAAGGTACAAACTCCGTACAGAGAGCACCCGTAGTCAGGATGGAACCCGGGTGTCGGGCGCTGCAAGGCAGCAACTCTACCGCTGCACCACCGTGCCACCTAATGCTCTCCTCAATCGAGCACAGCAGAACAGGACTGAGGCCATTCGGTGGAGGCTGTACAATCCTAATCATTTGAAGTCATCCTAATCATCAATCAGAACAAGGGGTCACAGTTTAAGGATAAGGGGGAAATCTCTTAGGACCGAGATGAGGAAAACATTTTTCACACAGAGAGTGGTGAATCGCTGGAATTCTCTGCCACAGAAGGTAGTTGAGGCCAGTTCATTGGCTATATTTAAGAGGGAGTTAGATGTAGCCCTTGTGGCTAAAGGGATCAGGGGGTATGGAGAGAAGGCAGGTACAGGATACTGAGTTGGATGATCAGCCATGATCACATTGAATGGCGGTGCAGGCTCGAAGTGCCGAATGGCCTACTACTGCACCTATTTTCTATGTTTCTATCAGTACAGAATGGAGATGAGGAGGAAGTTATTTATTCAGAGGGTGGTGACTCTGTGGAATTCATTGCCACAAAAGGCTTTAAGGTGGAGATTAACAGATTCCTGATTAGTTCGGGTGTCAGGGGTTATCTGGCGAAGGCAGGAGAATGCGGTTGTGAGGGAAAGATAGATCAGCCATGATTGAATGGTGGAGTAGACTTGGTGGCCTAATTCCGTTCCTACAACTCATGAAAGATGTGATTGATTAATATCTTAAAAATTATTTTTCGAGGCAAAAGATGAATATCTTAATATAGATGTACAGATGCAAACATGGATTATTGCTTTCTAAGCAGTCGTACAGAAAGAACCCCGATGAACGTCTGAAGAAGGGTCTCGACCCGAAACGTCGCCCACTCCTTCTCTCCAGAGATGCTGCCTGTCCCACTGAGTTTTACTCCAGCATTTTGTGTCTATAATACGTTCATGCATTTCCACTTCGAACATTAGAAGGTTGGAAAATAAAGTCACAACTTCAATGGCCTGGGTAGGAGTTTTAAAACTAGATTGTCGATTCCATTATCACTGCCAATAATGACGTTGACACAAGCGCATATGCAAACCTCCACAGAGTCAGTGTCACTCTTACCCGAGTCACGTTAGTTTAGTTGAGGTATACAGTTTTGAAACAGGCCCTTCGGCCCAGAGCCACGCCAACAAATCGTTCACCTGTTCACACTTAATCGATGCTATCCCGTTTTCCTGTCTATAGACAATAGACAATAGGTGCAGGCAGCACCACCATTCAATGTGATCATGGTTGATCATCCCTAATCAGTACCCCGTTCCTACCTTCTCCCCATATCCCCTGATTCCGCAATTTTTAAGAGCCCTATCTAGCTCTCTCTTGAAAGTATCAAGAGAACCGGCCTCCACCGCCCTCTGAGGCAGAGATTTCCACAGACTCACCACTCTCTGTGAGATAAAGTGTTTCCTCTTCTCCGTTCTAAATGACTTACCCCTTATTCTTAAACTGTTGCACCTGGTTCTGGACTTCCCCCAAGATATGGAACATGTTTCCTGCCTCTAGCGTGTCCAAACCCTTAATAATCTTATATGTTTCAATAAGATCCCCTCACATCCTTTTAAACTCCAGAGTGTACAAGCCTCCATCCTAGGTCTACACCCTAGAGGCAAGTTACAGAGGCCGATTAACCTACAAACATGTACGTCTTTAGGAGACTCTGTGCGCTGCCCTGAGAGGGGATCTATTGGTCTGAAGAAGGCCTCGACCCGAAACCTCACCTATTCCTTTTCTCCAGAGATGCAATCTTACCCCGCTGAGTTACTCCAGCTTTTTGTGTCCATCGTCGGTATAAGCCAGCATCTGTTCCTTCTGGCAACGTTACCAAAGCCAATTAACCTGCAAACCTGGACGTTTTTGGAGCGTAGGAGAAAACCGGAGCACCCGGAGAAAATCCACATGGTCTCGGGGAGAACGTACAAACTCCGTACTGACATCTCCTGCAGCCAGGATTGAACCCATGTCTCCGGCTCTGTTCCTGGACAACGACGTTAGCATCCCCCAAAACTGTTCTCGATTTAGATTTCGCTACCTGCAGCCTTTGGTAAGGTGCACTTATAGAGTGTGGAATGAAACAAAAGCTTTTGGCCGGCCTGCTCAGGCAAAAATGTGCTAATTATGGCTATTGAGTAAATCGAGCAAGAGTAGGAAAGCATAGGAAGCACTTTGTGTCTTTTTTTGTAAACCAGCACTTGCAGTTCTTTGTACGTTACAGCGCCAGAGACCCGGGTTCCATCCCGACTACGGGTGCTCTCTGTACGGAGTTTGTACGTTCTCCCCTGTGACCTGCGTGGGTTTTCTCCGGGTGCTCCGGTTTCCTCCCACACTCCAAAGCCAAGCAGGTTTGCAGGTTAATTGGCTTCTGTACATTGTCGCTAGCATGTAGGACAGTGCGTGTGTACGGTCGGGGTGATCGCTGGTCGCTGTGGTCTCGGTGGAACGAGGGGCTGTTTCCGTGCTGTATCTCTAAACTATGAGAAGACAATGACACTGGGCTGTCTCTGAAATTGTCCACATTGAATAGCACAGTTAATAAGCCTTGCCGTGTCTCAGCAATTGAAAACATTTCAACTACACTGAAATGCTCATAACCCCAATTTCTTACAGTGAACAAGGAGAGATAATAAGGCAGAAATGACGGGAGAAGGGTTCTTTAAAAATAGGATTCTGGAAAGCAGGTACACAAAATTGCTGGAGAAACTCAGCGGGTGCAGCAGCATCTATGGAGCGAAGGAAATAGGCGACGTTTCGGGCCGAGACGTCGCCTATTTCCTTCGCTCCATAGATGCTGCTGCACCCGCTGAGTTTCTCCAGCAATTTTGTGTACCTTCGATCTTCCAGCATCTGCAGTTCCTTCTTGAACATTCTGGAAAGCAGACCAGTTTTACAAAGAAGATATAACATAGAATAGTACAGCACTAGACCAGGCCCTTCAGCCCGTAATACCTGTGCTGAACTTGATAGAAACATAGAAGATAGGTGCAGGAGTAGGCCATTCGGCCCTTCGAGCCTGCACCACCATTCAATATGATCATGGCTGATCATCCAACTCAGTATCCTGTACCTGCCTTCTCTCCATACCCCCTGATCCCTTTAGCCACAAGGGCCACATCTAACTGCCTCTTAAACATAGCCAATGAACTGGCCTCAACTACCTACTGTGGCAGGGAGTTCCAGACATTCACCACTCTCTGTGTGAAAAATTTTTTTGATGACAAGTATCCCTCCATTCCCTGCATGTCCACATGCTTCTCTTAAAGCCTCTTATGAGAAAAAAAACCCAAAGCTTTTTACGAGGTCTAAAAATGTAGTTTAGTTTAGAGACACTGCATAGTAACGTGCCCTTCGGCCCACCAAGTCTGCGCCAACCAGCGATCACCGCACACTAGCACTATCCTACACACATTAGGGACAATTTCCAATATTACCGAAGATGCAATTGTAATTGTTATTGAATATGTAATTGTAATCTGTAAATATGTACAAACTCTGTACAGACAAGTCAGGTTTGAACCCGGGTGTCTGGCGCAGTAAGGCAGCAACTCTACCGCTGCGCCACCGTGCTGCCCTTGCAAAGTGCTGGAGTAGTCTTGCTGAAACCAAGCAAGACCAGCCGCTGATTTTTACTATTCACTAACCAAAGATAAATTGTGCAATTTAATCCCAGTCTGCGTGTTCATCGTACTGTGAAATAAAGCAGTTTATTGGTTCACGACCAGCCTTGTCTAATACAGTTTGCACAGTTCAGCTTCAGTGGAGTTGAGGCAGTAAATGTGAGGATATTATGAATCTCTAGTTTATATCACAAGGGCCTACTATAGTTACACCTCAGGGTCAAACACACTAACATGCAGTCAAATTTTCACAAAAACAAATAGCTTCAGCTGCTTAGAGGGAAAATTTAGTTTAGAGATACAGCGCGGAAACAGGCCCTTCGGCCCATCGGGTCCGCGACGACCAGCGATCCCCGCTAATTAACACCATCCTACACACACTAGGGACAATTTTTACATTTACCAAGCCAATTAACCTACAAACCTGTATGTCTTTGGAGTGTGGGAGGAAACCGAAGATCGCAGAGAAAACCCACACAGGTCACGGGGAGAACGTACAAACTCTGTACAGACAGCGCCCGTAGTCAGGATTGAACCTGGGTCTCCAGCGCTGCATCCGCTGCAAGGCAGCAACACTACCGCTGCGCCACCGTGACCACCCTCAGTTCAGAGATACAGCGCGGAAATAAGCCCTTCGACCCACAGCGTCAGCGCCAATCAGCGATCTCCGCACACTGACACTATCCCACACACACTAGGGACAATTAATAATTATCCCAAGCCAATTAACCTACAAACATGTACATGTACGTGTGGGAGGAAACCAGATCTCAGAGAAAATCCACACAGGTCATCGGGAGAACATACAAACTTCGTACAGACAGCACCCATAGTCAGGATGGAACCCGGGTCTGTGGCACTGTGAGGCAGCAACTCTACCGCTGCACCACCGTGCCGTCCGTTAAATGGCGCCACTGAATGTGATAATCCATCAGACTTAATACATAAGGTACGCAAGGTCTAGGAACAGAATTAGGCCATTCAACCCATCAAGTCTACTCCTCCATTCAATCATGGCTGATCTATCTCTCCCTCCGAACCCCATTCTTCTGCCCATAACCCCTGACACCCGTACTAATTAAGAATCTATCTATCTCTGCCTAAGAAAATCAATTGACGGCCTCCGCAGCCGTCCGTGGCAATGAATTCCACAAATTCACCACCCTCTGACTAAAGAAATTTTCTCCTCATCTCCTTTCTAAAGGCATGTCCTTTAATACTGAGGCTGTGGCCTCTGGTCCTAGACTCTCCCACTTGTGGAATTCTGTATCTGTGGAATTCTCTGCCTCAGAGGGCGGTGGAGGCAGGTTCTCTGGATACTTTCAAGAGAGAGCTAGATAGGGCTCTTAAAGATAGCGGAGTCAGGGGATATGGGGAGAAGGCAGGAACGGAGTACTGATTGGGGATGATCAGCCATGATCACATTGAATGGCGGTGCTGGCCTGAAGGGCCGAATGGCCTACTCCTGCACCTATTGTCTATTGTGGAAACGTTCTCTCCACATCCACTCTATCCAGGTCTTTCACTATTAAAACTCTTCCTTACCCGTTTTATTATTTTCCCTTCATTGGACGGCACGGTGGCGCAGCGGTAGAGTTGCTGCTTTACAGCACCAGCGACCCGGGTTCGATACTGACTACGGCTGCTGTCGGTACGGAGTTTGTACGTTCTCCCCGTGACCAGCGTGGGTTTTCTCCGACATCTTTGGTTTCCTCCCACACACCAAAGACGTACATGTTTGTAGGTTAATGGTATGAATGTAAACTGTCCATAGTGTGTGTAGGTTCGTGTTAATGTTTGGGGGATCGCTGGTCGATGCAGATCGGTGGGCCGAAGAGCCTGTTTCCGAGCTGTGTCTCTAAGACTAAAAACTAAGAATTTCTAAGACATCAATGCTGTACCTTTAAAACAGCATTTTTCTTCCATTATGGAAAGATTAGAAAAGATTTATGGCACAATTTGCAATCATCCTCACCTCTATATCAGTCTTAATTGTGTCTATCCACATTACCAATGTAGGTCAGAGCCTCGAGGGAGATCACAATCTTTGCCTTTAAATCTTTCAACCTGTCATCGAGCAAACTTGTTCTCGAGTCTCACTAATATGAAATCAAAATTTACCTTGCTACCCATCTAATTTGTTTCCCCCCCCCAACCAACAAGCAATAATTTTTCAGATGAGTTTACTTTAAAGCAGTTTATTGGTTCACGACCATCCTTGTCTAATACAGTTTGCTCAGTCCAGCTTCAGTGCAGTTGAGGCAGTAAATGTGAGGATATTATGAATCTCTAGTTTATATCACAATGGCCTACTAGTTACATCTCAGCGTCACAAACACCCTAACACATAGTCAAACTTTCAAAAAAACAAATAGTTTCGGCCGCTTAGAGGGAAAATTTAGTTTAGAGATACAGCGCTGAAACAGGCCCTTCGGCCCATCGGGTCCGCGCCAACCATCGATCCCCGCAAATTAACACCATCCTACTCCCACTAGGGACAATGTTTACATTTACCAAGCCAAATAGCCGACAAACCTGCACGTCTTTGTGGTGTGGGAGGAAACCGAAGATCACGGGGAAAACTCACGCAGGTCGCGGGGAGAACGTACAAACTCCGTACAGACAGCGCCCGTAGTCGGGATCGAACCCGGGCCTCCGGCGCTGCATTCAATGGAAGGCAGCAACACTACCGCTGAGCCACCGTGACCGCCATTAATATTTAATAATATCCGCCTTATAATATTTGACTATAATATCACACATCCAGGTTTCCTCTATCCAGGATCGCTGGCAGCTTCCTCTGTGACGGGGAAAGCACAGCTGAGACAGATTTGTATTTTATAACGGCAACACCACTGTCCGAAAATGACATCCTCGGCCCAGGAGGCCACATCACCCGGGAGTAAATTACCACCCGATGCAGAGGCAAAGCTGAACTGGCGCTCTGAAGGAAAGTGGCATCATGAGGAAACAGGCTCGGCACTCTTGGAGCTGGGCCAAGCCTGTGATAATTAAAGCATAAATGGCATTTCTAGAGACAATGCCATCACAGGCAGAGCGATGCGCCACAGAAAGCATTTTATCAGGATGCATCACAGCACGGTTTGGGAACAGCTCCATCCAAAACCACAAGAAACTGCAGAGAATTGTGGATGCATCCCAGACCATCGCACAAACCAACCTCCCTTCCATCGACTCCATCTACACCTCACGCTGCCTCGGCAAGGCCAGCAGCATAATCAAGGACCAGTCGCACCCTGGCCACTCCCTCTTCTCCCCTCTCCCATCAGGCAAAAGGTGCAGAAGTGTGAAAACGCACACCTCCAGATTCAGGGACAATTTCTTCCCAGCTGTTATCAGGCAACTGAACCATCCTATCACAACCAGAGAGGGGTCCTGAACTACTATCTACCTCATTGATGATCCTCGGACTATCTTTGATCGGACTTTGCTGGCTTTACCTTGCACTAAAGCTTGTTCCCTTATCATGTACACTATGAATGGATCCATTGTAATCATGAATTGTCTTTCTGCTGACTGGATAGCACGCAACAAAAGCTTTTCACGGTAACTCGGTACACATGACAGTAAACAAAGCTAAACTCAGAGTGCCGATTTAAAATTATTCTCAAAACCAGATTTACCTGACAGCTAGGCTCACCAGCTCTGCTCATTCATTCTGCACATTTTCAAGGAAGATATTGCACGTAATAATGTATTTAAATGCAGACAGCAAAGGGCATGAAGGATTCCGACCCAAAACCTCACCTATTCCTTTTCTCCAGAGATGCTGCCTGACCCGCTGAGCTACTGCAGCTATTTGTGCCCGTCTCTTTACACCTTTTTTCATTTGTAGCCTCCAAGTGTGAAGAAATGGCGGCACAGCGGTAGAGCTGCCCGCACCGGAGACCCGAGTATCGATCCTGACTATGGGTGCTGTCTGTACGGTGTTTGTACGTTCTCCCCGTAACCTGCGTGGATTTTCTCCGAGATCAGTTTCCTCCCACGCTCCAAAGACGTACAGGTTTGTATGTTAATTGGCTCGGTATAATTGTAAAAGTGTCCCTAGTGTGTGTAGGGTAGTGTAAATGTGCAAGGTTCAAGATTTGATCATTTCAGGCAGGCTGAAGCCAAAAGTGCCCATCTTCATGTTCAGACTAGCACTAAATGGATGACTACTGTCGGGCTGACAATGAGTAGAAACAAGGAATACTGATGCTGGTTAATACACAAGTGCTGGAGTAACTCAGTGGGTCAGGCAGCATCTCTGGAGAACATGGATAGGTGACGTTACAGAGTGCTGGAGTAACTCAACTGGTCAGGCAGTATCTCTGGAGAACATGGATAGGTGACGTTTCACAGAGTGCTGGAGTAACTCAGTGGGTCAGGCAGTATCTCTGGAGAACATGGATAGGTGACGTTTCACAGAGTGCTGGAGTAACTCAGCGGGTCAGGCAGCATCTGTGGAGAACATGGATAGGTGACGTTTCACAGAGTGCTGGTGTAACTCAACTGGTCAGGCAGCATCTGTGGAGAACATGGATAGGTGACGTTTCACAGAGTACTGGAGTAACTCAGTGGGTCAGGCAGCATGGATAGGCAAAGTTACAGGTATAGAAGATTCTTGGGTGTGAAGAAGGGTCGCGACCTGAAACGTCATCTATCCAAGTTCTCCAGAGATGCTACCTGACCCGCTGAGTTACTCCAGCACTTTATGTCCTCCAGACTGGCAGAGAGATTGGCCAGTTAGAAATTGAAATGCATTTATATAGTGATGGATTTCCGCCTAAGGGCTAGCATACACACAAGGATGCAGTAGCGCAGTGGTAGAGCCGCTGCCTCACAGCACCAGAGACCAAGGTTCGATCCTGACTACGGGTGCTGTCTGTACGGAGTTTGACCTGTTCTCCCCATGACCTGCGTGGGTTTCCTCTCGATACTCCGGATTCCTCCCCTCACTCCAAAGACGTAAAAGATTGCACGTTAACTGCCTTTGGTAAAATTGTAAATGGTCCCTCACGTATGGGAGAGTGCTAGTGTGCGGGGTGATCGCTGGTCGACACTGATTCGGTGGGCCGAAGGGCCTGTTTCTGCGCTGTATCTCTAAAGTTTACAACTGCAAAATGGAGGTATCAAAGGGCGTCGTAACTTGCACGTCACACGAAGAATCAATAGACCGGGAAGCATAATGAGCAACTATAAACCTACATTGACTATTTTTACTCACTTTGTCAGCTGTGTTGTGAATGCTAACTTGGAAAAGTCATTTACAATTCATAAGCCTTGAGGCAAATTTGAGATTAATAGGTGCTGTGTGATGTGGAGCAGAGATACAGCTCGAGAAAGGAATGCTGGTTTCAATCAACAAGCTCATGTGGAACCCACATCGTGACGACTTTAGAGATACAGTGCAGAAATAGGCCCTTCGGCCCACCGAGTCCAGGCCGGCCAGCGATCACCCTGTACCCCAGCGCTATCCCACACACAAGTGACTATACTGCACGTCATTGGAGTGTGGTAGGAAAACGGAGCAGCCGGAGAAAACCCAGGTGGTCGGTCACGGGGAGAACGTGCAAACTCCGCACAGACATTGGCCGTAGGCAGGATCGAACCTGGGTCTCTGGCGCTGTGAGGCAGTAACTCTACCTCTGCACCACCAAGCAGTTCAGTTGAGGAGAAGGCAGTTCAGTAGCTGAACCACGAACAACAGGGAAGACCCATTATTGAATTAAGGCTTTCAGCTTACATGCCTATACATATATGTTTCCACTAGTGGGAGAATCTAGAACCAGAGAGCACAGCTTTAGAATAAAGAAGGCACCATTAAAAGGAGATGAGGAGGAATTTCTTCAGTCAGGGGGTGGTGAATCCGTGAGATTCATTGCCACAAGCCAAGTCATTTGGGTACTTTGCAGGCGGAGGTTGACAGATATTTGATTAGTGCGGGTGTCAGGGGTTATGGGGAGAAGGCAGGAGAATGGGGTTGAGAGGGAAAGATAGATCAGCCATGATTGAATGGCGGTGTAAACTCAATAGGCTGAAAAACATAATTCTGCTCCTAGAACTTATGAACATGATTTAATACATTGTCAAAGGAATTTAAAATATAGAGAATGATAGTTATGCAACTGGCAGTTTTATTTGCAAAAAATAACTTTGAGCGGAGGTCATGGTTGTCATGGCTCATGTTAATTATCCAACACTTTAGACCACTGGTGCCACGGTGGCGCAGCGGTAGAATTGCAGCCTTACAGTGCCAGGGACCCGGGTTCAATCCTGACTACGGGTGCTGTCTGTACGGAGTTTGTACGTTCTCCCTGTGACCGTGTGGGCTTTCTCCGGGTGCTCCGGTTTAGAAGGATGAGAGGGTATCGCATTGAAACATATAAGATTGTTAAGGGTTTGGACACGCAACATGTTCCCGATGTTGGAGGAGTCCAGAACCAGGGGCCACAGTTTAAGAATAAGGGGTAAGCCATTTAGAACGGAGACGAGGAAACACATTTTCTCACAGAGAGTGGTGAGTCTGTGGAATTCACTGCCTCAGAGGGCGGTGGAGGCAGGTTCTCTGGATGCTTTCAAGAGAGAGCTAGATAGGGCTCTTAAAAATAGCGGAGTCAGGGGATATGGGGAGAAGGCAGGAACGGGGTACTGATTGGGGATGATCAGCCATGATCACATTGAATGGCGGTGCTGGCTCGAAGGGCCGAATGGCCTACTTCTGCACCTATTGTCTATTGTGGAAACGTTTTCTCCCACACCCCAAAGATGGATGTACAGGTTTGTAGGTTAATTGGCTTTGTAAAAAAATTGTAAATTGTCTCTCGTGCGTGTAGGATAGCGTTAGTACGTGGGGTCGCTGAGCGGTGCGGACTGGGTGGGCCGAGGAGGGTATATCTCTAAACTAATCCGAACTATATCTCTAAAAGACTGAAATGACGGAGAATTTCCTCACAATTCTACGAGCAACATGTTGTGTGAGTGGCATCTGGGACGTAACACTACCCCAAGAGGCCTAGCGCTAACAAGGCAGTTGGAGCCATAGTTCAATTGGGTTTACATTGGCAGTGCGCAGAATACGACTGCAAGACTCAAAGAGTTAGCTGTTCTCCAATCCTTGTGTGATGGATCTAAATCTGGCAAGTGCAGGCCTTCTTTTGATCATAATGATTTTTAATAAAGTAAATTTTCACGCCATAACCACGGGCTGCCAAAATGCTTTAACACCCAAGCAGCATTTCCATTTCAGTTCTAGTAAAGTGTTTAGATGAGTTTAGTTTATTGTCACGTGTACCGAGGTACAGTGAAAAGCTTTTTTAGTTGAATGCTATCCAGTCAGCGTAAAGACTATACATAGAAACATAGAAAATAGGTGCAGGAGTAGGCCATTCGGCCCTTCGAGCCTGCACCGCAATTCAATATGATCATGGTTGATCATCCAACTCAGTATCCCATACCTGCCTTCTCTCCATACCCCCTGATCCCCTTAGCCACAAGGGCCACATATAACTCCCTCTTAAATATAGCCAATGAACTGGTCTCAACTACATTCTGTGGCAGAGAATTCCAGAGATTCACCACTCTCTGTGTAAATTTTTTTTTTCTCATCTCAGTCCTAAAAGATTTCCCCTTTATCCTTAAACTGTGACCCCTTGTTCATGATTACAATCAAGCCGTCCACAGTGTACAGATACAGGATGAAGGGAATAACATTTAGTGCAAGATAAAGTACAGTAAAGTCTGATTAAAGACAGTCCGTGCATCTCCAATGAGATAGATAGTAGTTCAGGACTGCTCTCTGGTTGTGGTAGGATGGTTCAGTTGCCTGATAATAGCTGGGAAGAAACTGTCCCTAAATCTGGAGGTGTGCGTTTTCACACTTCTGTACCTCTTGCCTGATGGGAGAGAGAAGGAGGAGTGATCAGGGTGCGACTAGTCCTTGATTATGCTGCTGGCCTTGCCGGGGCAGCGTGACGTATAAATGGAGTCAATAGAAGGGAGGTTGGTTTGTGTGATGGTCTGGGCTGCGTCCACAATTCTCCGTGGTGTCTTGCGGTCTTGAGAACCAATTTTGAAAAGCTTTCAAAGCCAAAGGGCAAAAGGTCTCAACTTATATAGTCTGTTTCTTCTATAATTAGAGTGATTCAAGGACAGGCAGTGCACTCCACAATCTGTACTTAACATAGGCACCATTAGCATATGTTAGTCATTCACTTCTGGCATGACACAAGGAAAATTGCTTTAGAAACAGGTACTGTTTGGGGGAAACCACCAGAATGCTGGAATCTAGAGAAAAGCACAAAGTGC
This sequence comes from Amblyraja radiata, assembly GCF_010909765.2. Classification (NCBI taxonomy): domain Eukaryota; kingdom Metazoa; phylum Chordata; class Chondrichthyes; order Rajiformes; family Rajidae; genus Amblyraja; species Amblyraja radiata. The sequence continues at coordinate 109,152,343 of NC_045960.1, read as the reverse complement.
TGGAGGAACTTAGCAGGTCAAGCAGCATCTATAGAGGGAATAAACAGGCGGCGTTTCATAGAAACATAGAAAATAGGTGCAGGAGTAAGCCATTTGGCCCTTCAAGCTACCACCACCATTCAATACGATCAGGTTGATAATCCAAAATCAGTATCCCGTTCCTGCTTTTCCCCATATTACAGTTCAGGACCCTTCTTCAGACTGACGGTAAAGGGTGGCGGGGGGGGGGTGGGGTAAAGCTGTAAAAGACAGGCAGGGGTTGGACATGGCCTGGCAAGTGATAGATGGATACAGGTGAAGGGGTGGGGGGGGGGGGGGGGTGATTGATAAGATGGGTGGAGTTTGGGGCAGCACGGTGGCACAGCAGTAGACTTGCTGCCTTACAGTGCCAGACACCCAAGTTCGATCCAGACCATGTTTGCTGTCTGTACGGAGTTTGTATGTTCTCCCTGAGACCACGTGGGTTTTCTCGGGGTGTTCTGGTTTCCTCCAAAGATGTACAGGTTTGTAGGTTAATTGGCTTTGGTAAAATAATTTAAATGTCCCTAGCGCATGTGGGTCAGTGTCCTGGGTGATCGCTGGTCAGCACGGACTCACATGTGGTCAAAGTGCACTTTGTCAGATTTTAATAAAGGTCGGTTTTATACATTTTGGTGTCATCATGTAGAAATTACAGCAGTGTTTATACATAGTCCCCCCCATTTCAGGGCACCATCATGTTTGGGACACAGCAATGTCATGTAAATGAAAGTAGTCATGTTTAGTATTTTGTTGCATATCCCTTGCATGCAATGACTGCTTGAAGTTTGCGATTCATGGACATCACCAGTTGCTGGGTGTCTTCTCTGGTGATGCTCTGCCAGGCCTGTATTGCAGCCATCTTTAGCTTATGCTTGTTTTGGGGGCTAGTCCCCTTCAGTTTTCTCTTCAGCATATAAAAGACATGCTCAATTGGGTTCTGATCAGGTGACTTGGCCACTCAAGAATTGACCATTTTTTAGCTTTGAAAACTCCTTTGTTGCTTTAGCAGTATGTTTGGGATCATTGTCTTTCTGTAGAATGAACCGCCGGCTAATGTGTTTTGAGGCATTTGTTTGAACTTGAACAAATAGGATGTGTCTATACACTTCAGAATTCATAATGCCACTACCTTCAGCAGTTGTATCATCAATGAAGATAAGTGAGCCAGTACCTTCAGCAGCCATACATGCCCAGGCCATAACACCCCCACCACCGTGTTTCACAGATGAGGTGGTATGCTTTGGATCTTGGGCAGTTCCTTCTCTCCTCCATACTTTGCTCTTGCCATCACTCTGATACATGTTAATCTTCGTCTCATCTGTCCACAAGACCTTTTTCCACAACTGTGGTTTCTCTTCTTGGCAAACTGTCGCCTGGCCATCCTATTTTTGCAGCTAACCAGTGATTTGCATCTTGCAGTGTAGCCTCTGTATTTCTGTTCATGAGTCTTCTGCGGACAGTGGTCATTGACAAATCCACACCTGACTCCTGAAGAGTGTTTCTGATCTGTCGGACAGGTGTTTGGGGATTTTTCTTTATTATAGAGAGAATTCTTCTGTCATCAGCTGTGGAGGTCTTCCTTGGCCTGCCAGTCCCTTTGCGATTGGTAGGCTCACCCGTGTTCTCTTTCTTCTTAATGATGTTCCAAACAGTTGATTTTGGTAAGCGTAAGGTTTGGTTGATGTCTCTAACAGTTTTATTCTTGTTTCTCGGTCTCATAATGCCTTCTTTGACTTTCATTGGCACAACTTTGGTCCTCATGTTGATAAACAGCAATAAAAGTTTCCAAAGGTGATGGATAGACTGGAGGAAAGACTAGGTGCTGCGAGCTCTCTTATACCTGCATTAAGGAGGCAATTAAACACACCTGAGCAATTACAACCACCGTGAAGCCATGTGTCCCAAACATTATGGTGCCCTGAAATGGGGGGGTGACTATGTATAAACACTGCTGTCATTTCTACATGGTGAAACCAAAATGTATAAAAATGGCTTTTATTAAAATCTGACGTGCACTTTAACCACATGTGATTTTTTTTCTATTACAAATCTCAAATTATGGAGTACAGAGGCAAATAAATAAATGATAGGTCTTTGGCCCAAACATTATGGAGGGCACTGTAGATAGGAAAGGTTTAAAGGGATAGAAACATAGAAAATAGGTTCAGGAGTAGGCCATTCGGCCCTTCGAGCCTGCACCGCCATTCAATATGATCATGGCTGATCATCCAACTCAGTATCCTGTACCTGCCTTCTCTCCATGCCCCCTGATCCCTTTAGCCACAAGGGTCACATCTAACTCCCTCTTAAATATAGCCAATGAACTGGCCTCAACCACCTTCTGTGACAGAGAATTCCACAGATTCACCACTCTCTGTGTGAAAAATGTTTTTCTCATCTCGGTCCGAAAAGACTTCCCACTTATCCTTAAACTGTAACCCCTTGTTCTGGACTTCCCCAACATCGGGAACAATCTTCCTGCATCTAGCCTGTCCAACCACTTAAGAATTTTGTAAGTTTCTATAAGATCCCCCCTCAATCTTCTAAATTCTAGTGAGTACAAGCCGAGTCCATCTAATCTTTCTTCATATGAAAGTCCTGACATCCAAGGAATCAGTCTGGTGAACCTTCTCTGTACTCCCTCTATGGCAAGAATGTCTTTCCTCAGATTAGGAGACCAAAACTGTATGCAATTCTCCAGGTGTGGTCTCACCAAGACCCTGTACAACTGCAGTAGAACCTCCCTGCTCCTATACTCAAATCCTTTTGCTATGAATGCTAACATACCATTCGCTTTCTTCACTGCCTGCTGCACCTGCATGCTTTCATACACAATTCTTCACCTTAAACCTCCTTCACCTTAAACCTATGTCCCCTTGTCCTCGATTCCCCTACTTTGGGCAAAAGACTCTGTGTGTCTGCCCGATCTATTCCACTCATGCTTTCATACACAAGGTCATAAGGAATAGTAGAATTAGGTCATTCGGCCCATCAAATCTACTCTGCCATTCAATCATAGCTGATCTATCTCTCCCTCCTAACCCAATTCTCCTGCCTTTTCCCCATATCCTCTGACACCCGTACTGATCAAGAATCTATCTATCTCTGCCTTAAAAATATCCACTGACTTGGCCTCCACAGCCTTCTGCGGCAAAGAATTCCACAGAATCACCACCCTCTGACTAAAGAAATTTCTCCTCATCTCCTTCCGAAAAGGATGTCCTTTAATTCTGAGGCTGTGACCTCTGGTCCTAGACTCCCCCACTAGTGGAAACATCCTCTCCACATCCACTCCATCTAGGCCTTTCACTATTCTCTCCCTACAGCTCATACCCACGAGTCCTGGCAACATCCTCGTAAAACGTGTGTCCATATGTGTTCATGGAAACAGGCCATGCACACGACAAACTATAATTGCATGTTCAGGCCAATTATGGCACTATAGTGACTCTATTGGGGGAAGAGGCTAATTACACTGTGACAAGTTTACATGAGCTGTTCCCATTATAAATGTGCATACATGAATTCATAATAGAAATCTCTGAGAGAAGCGAGATGAAATTTTAATAGGTTAATATTTGATTTTCCAAGACCAAGGACCGAGGGACTCACTTTGTTTTAAACTGAAGCTGGGTTAAGAGGTAAAATGAAGCATGATGTAAAAGACTTGCTCATTCTACATGTCGCAAACTTGTGTTTATAAGATATAGGAGCAGAATTAGGCCACTCGGCGCATTTCGAAAACCCACACGGTCACAGGGAGAACGTACAAACTCCATACAGACAGCACCCATAGTCAGGATGGAACCCGGGCCTCTGGCGCTGTAAGGCAGCAACTCTACCGCTGCGCCACCATGCCGCCCATTATATGATGCCACTGAATGTGATAGCCCACCTGCCTTAATTTATAAGGCACATAGGTCTAGGACCAGAATTATGCTGTTCAACCCTTCAAGTTTATTCCACCATTCCATGATGGCTGATCTATCTTTCCCTCTCATTCGCATTCTCCTGCCTTCTCCCCATCGCCCCTGACATCCTTTCTAATCAGGAACCTGTCAATCTCTGTGTTCAAAATATCCATTGATTTGGCTTCCACAGCTGCCTGTGTCAATAAATTCCACACATTCACCATCCTCTGACGAAGAGTCCCGAACGTCGCCTATCCATGTCATCCACAGATGCTGCCTGACCAGTTGAGTTAAGGGCCTGTCCCACCAGCATGCGATTGCATGCGTCTAGCGCGACCAAACGTGGTGGCTTGAGGCATACGGCCGCGCGAGGCCGGTCCCACTTCCAACCGCGGAGTCGTATGGAGTTGTGCGGGGCTGGTCCCGACATCATACACACCAATCAGCTGGGCAGGAGGCGGGCCGACTGAATTTGGACGTCGCACGGCATCGGGCGGTTACGTCATCACGCAACGGCACGCCGGGCGGTGACGTCATTGCGCAACGCCACGCGCTTGGCGTACGCCGTCAAGACGCTGCGTACGGCATCAAGACACTGCGTACGACGTTGAGATGCTGCATACGCCCATCGAGGCGCTGCGTACAGCCTCAATGCGGCTGCGGGCCGACAGGCCGTTGTTGCGCGAAATTTATGGACAGTGTCAGTTTTTCGGAGCTCCGCGCGATGTCGGGACCAGCTCCGCACAACTCCATACGGCTCCGGCGATCGAAGCGGGACTGGCCCCGCGAGGCCGTATGACTCAAGCGAATACGTTAGGTCACGCTTGCCGCACGCTTGCCCTTTAGTCCAGCAATTTGTGTTTTAAATAACAATTATACATCTCCATTACAATTAGTTCTGCGTAAATAATACAAAACCTACATAAACTTACCAAACAGTAATTATCATTCGCTTTAAATTCTAATTCATTTAATTCAGTAAATTTAGTTAATTATGATTTAAAAATAGAATTTCTTACAATTTCCTGACATGAGTTTTATGTTGGGTGTTTGATATCTTGTTTGCCAAGAAAATTTAATCAGAAAATCAAACTCCTGGAAACATTCTCAGAAAATCTAGGGAACCTCAGGTCCACAATATTCATTGACAAGAAGATGTTATAGGAAAGATGTTGTCAAGAGTACAGAGAAGGTTTACGAGGATGTCGCCAGGACTCGAGGGGGTCTGAGCCATATGGAGTGGTTGAGAAGGTATGGGACTCTGTTCTTTGAAGCGCAGGAGGATGAGGGGTGATCTTATGGAGGTGTGTAAAATCATGAGAGGAGTAGATCGGGTAAACGCACAGAGGAGGGGAATTGATGATCAAAGGACATAGGTTTGAGGTGAAGGGGAAAAGATTTAAAAGTAATCTTTTTCACACCAAGGGTGGTGGGTGTGTGGGACAAGCTGCCAGAGGAGGGAGTTGAGGCTGGGACTACAGCAACGTTTAAGAAACAATTAGACAGGTTGATGGATAGGACAGGTTTGGAGGGATTTGGTGGGACTAGTGTAGATGGGACATGTTGGCCAGTGTGGGCAAGTAGGGCCGAATTGCCTGTTTCCACGCTGTATGACTCTATGACTCAAAGAAGAATTTTCCTAATCTAAGCCCAGAATAAATGCGGACCCAGAAAGGATAGGAAAATAGAGAGTGGTGCAAACAGGAAAGGCAGACTTAAGACGTTTAATATATGCAAACAATATGTGATTGTGAGACACAGAGTGCTGGAGTAACTCAGCGGGTCAGGCAGCATCTCTGGAGAACATGGATAGGTGACGTTTCACAGAGTGCTGGAGTAACTCAGCGGGTCAGGCAGCATCTGTGGAGAACATGGATAGGTGACGTTTCACAGGGTGCTGGAGTAACTCAGCGGGTCAGGCAGCATCTGTGGAGAACATGGATAGGTGACGTTTGGTGTCGGGACCCTTCTCCCAACTTGAAACGTCACCTATCCATGTACTCC